>NW_006777938.1:1527951-1546150 GCF_000442215.2 Lipotes vexillifer | reverse complement strand
CCTGGCTATTGTAAATAGAGCTGCAATGAACATTGGGGTGCATGTGTAATTCTGAATTATGGTTTTCTCAGGGTATATGCCCAGTAGTGGGATTGCTGGGTCGTATGGTAGTTCTATTTTTAGTTTTTTAAGGAACCTCCATACTGTTCTCCACAGTGGCTGTATCAATTTACATTCCCACCAACAGTGCCAGAGGGTTCCCTTTTCTCCACACCCTCTCCAGCATTTATTGTTTCTAGATTTTTTGATGATGGCCATTCTGACTGGTGTGAGGTGATACCTCATTGTAGTTTTGATTTGCATTTCTCTAATGATTAGTGATGTTGAACATCCTTTCAATACATTGTATTTTAAAAGTTTCTTTTGTATTTCTAAATCTAAAGGTTACACAGACCTGCTATATATGAATAAGGATAAATGAATAGAAATTTTAGAATTCTTCTTTTGTGTGTGAGAGATACCACAGTGCTCCAGTTTATCTAATGACCTAATGATAAAATTCTGCAAGAGAATTTTACACACACACAAGAAAAGTACTGGTAGGCTGATTTCATACTAGATAATTCTGCTTTTTAAAAGTTTTTTGTGTGGTACATCAAAGGTTCTAGTAGTAGTTTATTTCATCTTTCTGTCAACCATATTTATAAAAAATTACTTTAAAATATTGAAATAAAATAGGCATTATCTTTATTCTCTGATATCTCAATTTTACCATATTTTCCCCCCAGCTTTATTTATTTATTTTTTAAAATTTATTTATTTTTTGTGCTTTACGCGGGCCCCTCACTGTTGTGCCCTCTCCCGTTGTGGAACACAGGCTCTGGACGCCCAGGCTCAGCGGCCATGGCTCATGGGCCCAGCTGCTCCGTGGCATGTGGGATCCTCCCAGACCGGGGCATGAACCCATGTCCCCTGCATCGGCAGGCGGACTCTCAACCACTGCGCCACCAGGGAAGCCCCCAGCTTTATTGAGATATAATTGACAAATAAAATTTTATGTATTTAAAATGTGCTTTATTTTTTTATAAGAATTCATCCTGATCATTGTTCAATGATGGATTCACATTCTACATTGTTTTTATAATCTTGCAGTATTATAGGATAATATATAATAGTTACTAGCTACTTTGAGTGTAAACAAATATGATTGATGAGATAAAATTAAGCAGGATCCATATGATGGAATAGACAGATATTGTGGTATAAATATCACACAGGGAATTTCAAATAGTGGTTAGTTCCTTAGGCTAGCATTGGACGTTATCACCTTAAAGAATCTAAGGAAAAAATTTTAAAAACCCAGAGGAGAAAGAATAGACATTGACATATATATGTAAAATCATTCCAATTTCCTCTTTCTAGAACCTTACATTCCACGGGGGCAGGGACTTTGTCACATTCATCACTGTATTCCTGTCACCCAAAGCAGCACCCTGTATGGGGTAGGTGTTCAGTAAGTATTTGTAGACAGATTGAATATCTTGGATTTATAGGTGAGCGCTATACAAAAATGAGAATATTTTTGCTTTTGATTAGATTACACTGCTAATTATTTTGGAGCTATGCTTGAATATTTCTAAGAATTTATGATTCTTTCCCCTGAATTTCTAGATGCTACTAGCAGAGTGTTTTACACAAAGTCTAAGAACAGAGCATACTTATTTGAGGTAACTGTACCAAACACATGCTTGTGTGTGTTTATGCTCATGTCTTTTCATCTGATATTAGAAAGAGACAGTTGTGACTATAAACAGCCTCTCATAAATTGCTGAATGTCAGGTAAGTGCTGCTTTGATTTATTGTCCTAGGTAGTAGGCTCAAATATTTGTGTGTATATATAATTTTACAGAGATACATTGATGATAAGGGGATTTATTTTGGTTACCAAATATCAGAAGGTTTCATGTTGTAGCCTATATATTTCTAGCAAAGATATCTTTACTACTTTCTAATAAATAAGGTCTTTTCTGCTGTGAATTAATCACTAATCTAGCATTTCCCAGAAGTGTAGACTATGAACAGTTTACATCAGATTTGCTGGTAGTGCTTATTAGAACTGAGGATTCCCTGAAACCACCTTAGACACACTACATCAGAATACTTGGGATGTGGGTCTCTAGAACCTGAATTTAAAAAAAAAATTTTATTGGAGTATGCTGATTTACAATGTTGTGTTTGTTTCAGGTGTACAGCATAGTGATTCAGTTATACATATACATATATTCATTCTTTTTCAGATTCTTTTCCGATTTAGGTTATTACAGAATATTGAGTAGAGTTCCCTGTGCTATCCTTGTTGGTTATCTGTTTTATATATAGTAGTGTGTATATGTTCATCCCAAGTTCCTAATTCCCCCCACTCCACACACACACATTTCCCCTTTGGTAACCATAAGTTTGTTTTCTACATCTGTGACTCTATTTCTGTTTTGTAAATAAGTTCATTTGTACCATTTTTTTAGATTTCACATCTGAGTGATGTCATATGATATTTGTTTTTTTCTATCTGACTTCCTTCACTCAGTATGACAATCTCTAGGTCCATCCATGTTACTGCAAACGATATTACTTCATTCTTCTTTTACGGCTGAGTAATATTCCATTGTATATATATGTACTACATCTTCTTTATCCACTCCTCTGTTGATGGACATTTAGGTGACTTCCATGTCCTGGATATTGTAAATAGTGCTTCAGTGAACATTGGGGTGCGTGTATCTTTTCGAATTATGGTTTTCTCTGGGTATATGCACAGGAGTGGGATTGCTGGATCATATGGCAGCTCTGTTTTTAGTTTTTTAAGATATTTGTCTTTCTCTATCTGACTTACTTCACTTAGTATGATAATCTCTAGGTCCATCCATGTTGTTGCAACTGGCAGTATTTTTATTGCCTGAGTAATATTCCATCATATATTACTCCTACTCCTAGCAATGCCCAGGAGTGGGATTGCTTTATCATATCACAGTTCTGTTTTTAGTTTTTTAAGGAACCTCCATACTGTTCTCCATGGTGGCTGCACCAATTTACATTCCCACCAACAGTGTAGGAGGGTTCCCTTTTCTCCACACCCTCTCCAGCATTTACTGTTTGTAGACCTTTTGATAATGGCCATTCTGACTGCTGTGAGGTGATAACGTCATTGTATTGATAGTTTTGATTTGAATTTCTCTAATAGTTAGCAATGTTGAGCATCTTTTCATGTGCTTTTTTTGGAACCTGAATTTTTGACTAACTATTTCTCTTTGCACTCTGAAGATTGAGAGTCGCTGTATTAAATTTTGCTAAAAGTGTCTGCCCTGGGGAGAGGCTGGATCTTGGGGCTCTGCAGAAGGAATCCCTTACCATAAGTGCTCTGTCCCACTTAAGTCCCAAACTAATCACTTTTAAGACACTAATTGTGTCAATGTGAGTTGGAACCAAACGTGCACAATTTTCTAAATCTATTGGACTGGAACAAAACAGGTACATCATAATTGCTCACTAGACCAATACTGAAAGGAAACAAAATTTCACTCAGTTCAGGTTTCTGACAACATCCTCGGAAGTGGCTCAGCTGCCTTCACTGGGGATTGTCACTTCCAAACACACCTTACTTACCTTTTGAAGCCTAAGAGAGCCAAATACTATAGAACTAAGTTGCCTAGAGAAGAAAAAAGCTCTATTTATTCCAGACCTAAAAGAGCAGAGCCCTCTCTGGTACACAGAACTTCAGCCCAAGCATGCCTTGTGTGTTTGATCATTTCTTGACTCTAGTTGTATGATAAAGTTCTCTCTACAGCCATGACCCACCTTCATGCTCTTAGCAGTTGCACAGGACCACTGCTGCATTTGGCAGGTACCTACCAAAATGTCCTGGCTCAGCATCACGCCATCTCACGGAATAGGTACCATTTCATGTATTCATACACCTTTTTCTCACCTCTCTATCATCAACTACATCCATGTTGTAATGCCTGGTCCTCCTTGAATTCAGGGACGTTCTAGAACACAGTGTTTAGGGAACAGAGCATACCATTTATCATAGATTAAACCAATGACTTCATTGGCATTGTGCCCTAGCCAAATTAACTAGCCTCAGAAGTTGGAATTTCCCTTTATATTTGTCTTATTTTCCTAGTCAAGAGTTAAGAGGGCTGACACTATGTATTAAGCTTTTATGTATGCCCCAAAGTAACTAATTAGCACAGTGGCTTACATGTAGCAGAAATGTAGAAAAAAAAATCTTGATGTATTGATACTGATTGTTTCAGTACAGGGGCATTTTAGCCACTTTGCATGGATTTCTTTGAGAAAGATTCACTAGGATTTAAAAAATTTATTCCTGTTCTATGTAGTTTTTTGTGTTTAAATTCAGTTATACTTAGCACTTAGCTGTCATTTTGCTGAGGCTCCTTTTTGATTGAATATGATTATTTTACTGACAGTATATTAGTTGTCTTGAAGAATTAATATTCCTTTCTAGTTCAATTTAAAAAGTTTATTGTAAGACTATGACGTGACTTAGACTGGAGATACAAAATTGATATTAAGACAATGTTCACCTTCTCTAACAAGGAAGGAAGGTAAAATATTCAGCTTGCTTTCAAATACCCAGTATACCTATTAGGGAGTAATTTATTTAGGAAGATGATAATTTCTTCATATACTAGAAATTTTGCTAAGTTAGACAATATCTTAGAAAAGTAGCTATTTATTAGAATTTAATACTAGGCAATTAATATTCTTGAAAAAATTTGAACATATCCAAATCAGAGCTAAATACTGATACAGACTACTCTAATTTATTGACCTCCAAAGTAAATCCTATTCTGATGTTAGATGTTGACTCTGTGGTCACCAGATTAAGTACTTGTTCTGTATACCATAGATGTTGGAGATCCATCCTTGGTGACTACAGTCTCCTAGGAAGCTTCATCTGGCTGCAGAATGCAGAATTTATTACAGAAGGCAGAGAGACCAGATAGGAGAATGTTATAGACCGAGTGTTTATCGAGTGTTTATCTTTCACACACACACACACACACACACACACACACACACACACACACACACACACACACAGGCCCCCAATTCATGTGTTGAAACTCTAGCACCCAGTGTGACTGTATTTAGAAATAGGCCTGTGAGAAAGTGGTAAAGGTTAAATGAGGTCATAAGGGTGGAACCCTAATATGATAGGGCTGGCTCCTTTATAAGAAGAGGAAGAGATACCAGAGTGCTCTCTGTCTACTGTGTAAGGACACTCTAAGAAGGTAACTGTCTTCAAGTCAGGAAGAGAGCTCCCTCCAGGAAGTAAATTGGTCAACACCTTGATCTTGGACTTCCTGGCCTCCAGTACTGTGAGAAATAAATTTCTGTTGTTTAAGCCACCCCATCTGTAGTACAGTAAGTCCCCTACATACGAACCTTCAAGTTGTGAACTTTCAAAGATGCAAACATGCGTTCATGTGTCCGATCACATGAGCTAGTTCATGTATCTGGCATACGTTGTCACATGTGTGCATCCTCTACAAGTGGTTGTGCTTTTATGTGCTTTACTCTGCAGTACTGTATAGAGTATAGTAGTACAGTATCTTTATTTCTTGCCTGTTCACTCGATGCCAGCCCCTGTATACCAGATGTTGCACTGTACTATGGTACTTTTCAAGGTACCGTACTATAAGATGAAAAATGTTTATTTTTTAGTGTTTGTTTTTTTATGTATCATTTGTGTGAAAAGTATTATAAACCTATTACAATACAGTGCTATATAGCCAATCATGTTAGTTTGGTACCTAGGCTAACTGTTGGACTTACGAACCAATTGGACTTACAAATGCGCTCTTGGAACGGAACTCATTCTTAGGTAGGGGACTTACTGTAATTTGTTAGGCAGCCAGAGCAGAATAAGAGACCATTGTCATAATCTGAGCTTGAGGCAATAAGGGGAGTGAGGACTGGAAAGAAATCAAGGGGATTGGTATGGTGGAAATGGAGAGAAAGTAATATAAAAAAAGAGAGTCTACAGGACCTGGTGGCTGACCACATAGGGGGCAAAGGTTGAGGTACAGATTTCTGATGAGTCTTGAAATGGATTATTTATCTACTTTTCCTAAAGTGGGGAAAAGTGTAATCATGTTGAGTTCCCAAGACCAGTGCAGGTTTGGTGATTTGCTAAAAGGTCTCTCAGGACTCAGCATATAGTCACATTCATGGCTATGATTTATTACAATAAAAGGGATACAAAGCAAAATTAACAAAGGAAAAAGGCACATGGGGCAAAGTCTGGAAGAAACCAGGCACAGGCTTCCAAAATTCCTCTCTCAGCTGGGTTCTCCAAGACAGGCTCACCTGAGCCTAGAAGTCCAAGGTTTTTATCAAGAGTTAGTCACATAGACACCCTTTATCTAGTGCATACCAAAATTTCAGACTCCTAGAAGGAATGTAGGTGTTCAATATAAAATGCATGTTTGTACAAACAGTTTAGGTATACTTATCAGTTAGAGAGTGGTGGGACCCCTCCCCAAATTCAAGTTCCCAGATGCCAGCAAATGGCCAGCCTTGAAAGCAGGCCCTTCTAAGGATAGCAGTCTCAGGCTTGCTGTGTTAACTGATTTCTGCACAGTAATATTTTAAACTAGAAGGAGAAAATTACATTTATGTCATTCTGTTTTCATTAGCGAAGTTTATACATAATAGAAACAGATTTTAACACATCGTCTTCAGTTGGTCACACATATTATAAGTATACTTTTGACAAGTATTAGGAAGAGAAAACAATTCTGAATACAGTGAAATATTGCCATGCCTTTAAAGTCAAAGCATGGAGCAATATTTTAGGTTACATATGCTATGTAGTAAGAATATCTTTACAATACCTTTAGTAATAAATACCTAGACAGGTCAAAGAGGTATGGTCACTTTATAATTAAATTAAATGCCTGGGTTCTTTATCCATATATATATATTTTTTTTTTTTTTTTTTTTTTTGCGGTACGCGGGCCTCTCACTGTTGTGGCCTCTCCCGTTGCGGAGCACAGGCTCCGGATGCGCAGGCTCAGCGGCCATGGCTCACGGGCCTAGCTGCTCCGTGGCATGTGGGATCTTCCCGGACCGGGGCACAAACCCGTGTGCCCTGCATCGGCAGGCGGACTCCCAACCACTGCGCCACCAGGGAAGCCCTTATCTACATTTTTATTAGATTCATTTCTTTATTTTCAATTTGCAGGAGAATTCCTTATTTAGTAGGAATATTAACCCTTTTTCATATATAGTGTATTGTTACCTTCTCTCCCTATCCCTGCCAGAATGTTAAGTCAAAGAATTTAAAATTTTTATTCTGTCTCTAGAAGGACTCTATAACTTACCATGAGTTGAACTTTTGCATGGTTGCTAAAAAATAGGCATGACTAAAATGTGAACATGTTGAAAATCAAATGGGCTGTTAATTTAATTTCCAGGAGAGCCATTTGAGAAGTTTAGTGTTTGTGAAAATTTACGCCCTATTTAAATGGACTTTTAACTTTCTTCATATGAAATGGGGCATGAGCTAGCGCATTAGGTGATTTTGAAAAACTCAGCATCAAGAAAAAAACAGCATCGAGTGTTATGCAGGACCATTTCCAGAATAATATTTAGTTGAAATTTGAAAATGGAGATTTGATATTTGTTGAGTTTTATGACGTGAATGTGTCTTAAATGTTTGTCCAAGGTCTTGCTGTTTACTTATTGACATTAAACAAGAAAAACACAAAGATCCATTTGAGCTGAGTGATGAAAATGTTGTAAGTGTAATCTAGAATTTTGACGGGGAAAGAAAAAATATAATAATTACAATAAAGAGAATTTGACCTGGTCTCTGACTTTTGTCATAAAGTCAGAAGAGTAACATTCATGTTGTTCGTTGTACTCTGTGAAATCTTTTCAAATAATTGGATACAGGTAGTTTTTTTTTTTTTTTTTTTTTTGCCGTACGCGGGCCTCTCACTGTTGTGGCCTCTGCCGTTGCGGAGCACAGGCTCAGCGGCCATGGCTCACTGGCCCCGCCGCTCCGCGGCATGTGGGATCTTCCCGGACCGGGGCACGAACCCGTGTCCCCTGCATTGGCAGGCGGACTCTCAACCACTGTGCCACCAGGGAAGCCCGGTAGTTTTTTATGGTCTCCAAAATAATGCTAAGAACTGAACTCTCTGCAAGAGAAGTAATGAACTAGCAAATTTACTCCCTCCAAAATATCAAGTACAGTAAACAAAGTTGGCCAGTCATTTCTCTTTGTTGTTGTATTTTCCAACATGCTATTTCATCTGTTACCTGCCAGTCATAAAATTATGTTTCCTAACCATAACAGGGGCAAAATTATGGTATAGGAATGTTCACATGGTTTTTGGTATTTTTCTGATTTTGCCCTGTCACCGTCCTCCCCATTGCTTGTATGTCCAAGAGCCCAGTTGGTCCTGTCTACCTTTCTCTTCTGCCCCGGCTTTCATATTCTTGCAGCCACAGCAGTTTGGTGACATCCACTTCTGCCTCCTGGGAGGCCGCTGCTATTTGATGTTTGTGCTGTGAGTACTGTCTCTTGATAACATAGGACCTCTGTGAACCGTGCTGGTGTGCAGTATTCCTCGTATGCCAGGTGTGTGTTGCTTTCTCTGGGGCTCTGCAGAAGCATGCTGCATTCTGTGTTACCTTAGTAAATCCAGCTCTTTCCACCCCAAAAAAGTGTATTTATTATAATCCAGTACATGGATTCCAAAGCTTTCCTGCCTTGTACTCTGAGTGTCTCAAAGAGATTTTTTGAGCAGCGTCTTGTTTTCTTGTTCTTGGTATAGCATCTGCTCTCCAGAGCTCTGGGACAAGTCCCAGTTAGAACTAGGAGGTAGACTCAGCATAGGCTCAGGGGTATCCAAGGAACAAGACATGCTGATGATGTTTTCCCTTCTTACAGTACCTATGGCCCTTTTTTTCCCTTAGGATGACTTCTTACTTTAGAGGCTCCTTAGCTGTTAATAGAGATAGTCTCCTGGCAGGCTAGACATGCTTTGAGGTAAGCATAATTTGGCATATATATAATTCCACAATGCTATATATTTTTTAAAGTTTTCAAACATTCTTTTAAAGCCAGCAAAATCTTCTTTTTTTTAATTAAAGATTTTTTTTGATGTGAACCATTTTTAAAGTCTTTATTGAATTTGTTACAATATTGCTTCTGTTTTATGTTTTGGTTTTTTGGCGTCAAGGCATGTGGGATCTTAGCTCCCTGACCAGGCATTGAACCTGCAACTCCCTGTGTTGGAAGGCAAAGTCTTAACCACTGGACCGCCAGGGAAGTCACAGAATCTTTTTTAGATACACACATAAAACATATAATGGCTGAGCTGCTCTAAGTGAAGCAGGTTGAGGAGTGTTACAGTCAGCCATTCCTCTACGGCTCCTGCATAGAATGTTACAGGTTCTCAGCGATTACTGATCTCTAATTCCGTTGTTTTATAGATGAGAAAACGAATGCCCATGGAATTAATCCATATCCATCAGTTCTCTCAGGGCCTTACCAAACTTCTTCTAGACTGTCTTTGACTAACTCCATTTTCTTTGTGAGGTGTGGTAGATTGGAATTAGCTGTTCCTGTGGTATTTTGTCTACATGTAACATGTAATGCTTATCATTTTCTTTTATACTTAAATGTTTGCAGTGTCTTGAAATAGCAAGGTACTAGAGTATTTGAGATTCCCATCATGTACTTTTTCTATTTGTATATGTTGAATGATTGATTGGATTATTTTTTGCAGTCATTGTATGTCTTGTAAGACATTGTTACACTGTTTTTAAAGTAGTTAACAATAATGTCTTGGACTTATACATTGCTTTGTTTTGAACAACTTTTGTTAAAATGTCAAGGGCACAATACATATTTTTAAAAGCTTGCAGTGCTGGGTATCAAGAAATTAAGGGCAGACAATTAAGGTAAACATGACAATCCTGTCTACTTTTGGAGGTTTTGAATTTGAAAGGATAGCAAGCATGGACTTCTAGCACATTAAGGCCGATCAAGTCTTTGGCCATTTTCTTCTTGTTGTATATGAATTGCCTTCAGGTCAAGAAGTTACAAGTGTAAACCTAAATATCCCATGTAAGGTGAACTTTATAAATCTTCCTAAATCGGAATTGAAAGAGCGCAAGGTTGGGAGTCAGGAGATATGATTTCTCTTTTGGGTCCAGCAGAGTTTATCAGAGTAACCTTGGAAAGGTCCGAGTTAATTCTAACTTTATGCATTCATGATACTTTATACAGAAAACATTTCAACAAAGCTCCCAGTCTTCTATGTATGTAAGAAAAGGTCTCACCTGCAACAATTTTCTAATCCTCAATATTCTGATTTTAAATTTAAAACTATTAAGTATTCTAAAAATTAATTATGCCTATACTATTTTTATTTTAATTATATTCATTTTGTTAATAAGATTTTAATAAAATTTGGAGCAATTTACTGACCAATCAAATATTTTAGCTATTTCACCAAAATTTGAATACATTTTAATAAAAATATAAATTAAAGCAAATGTAAACACTTTAAAAACATTATTTTCAGGTTATTTTTCTTTTAATATATGCAAAATTATCTATTGATGTAAAAGGCAAACACAAGAGATTTATGAATTTCGTAATATGGAAAATACTCTTCAGCTGCTATGTGTAACTTTTGGAAATACCATGTTAATTTGTGAGTACCTCCAGAACCACAAATGAAAACATGAAGCAATAAAATAGACTTTGGCACTATTGGGAAATGATACTTGGTTAAGCTGGGATTTATTGCATTCACGATATCTGAGAGGAAAGATTTGACAAGTTAATTAATTTGTCTTTTCTCTTACCTAAGTGCTTTCATGGCTCAAATCTTCCCAAAGCTCCAAAGCAGTATCTATCTCTGTCTTGAGTGGCAGTGTAGCCCATAAACCTTCAGAGCATTCTGACATAATCCCCTTTTATTTTGAGGGCAAGAGATGTGGAGAAGCATTTTCTTGGGACTTGAAGGGTATTACTTGTGAGAGTAGGTGTTCAGAGTCACGGGTCACACTGTCAGTGTGAGCCCCAGATCCGAGTGGCAGAAGGCATCCACGTGTTCTTCGGTGGATTTGATTTGGGCTATTTGCAATACTAGGATCCTCTGAAACACAGGGTTTGTGGTAGTGTCCCCTCTTTTCTGGATCTGAGGGTGGTACTGCTTGAGTACCATAGTTGCAGGAGAACTGGGTGTGCTGAGATATCAAAGCTTTGCTTTTGGTCTCTGCCAGATTATTGTAATTAAGATATTATAATTGCTATTAAAGATAAAATGCGGAAGTTATTACTGGGTAGGCTTCTTTCACAAATCACTGCAGTTAATCTGTATGTGTGAATGGCAGCCGGACTATTGAAATATATGAACAAATAGCATTGCAAGCTAAAATTATGCCATTCATAAGCAAATAACCTGCCTTGTGCTTCTAAGCATCTTGGAGTTATTTTCTTGGCTGTAGACATTGCTGTGATGTTTACATTTAGTAATCATCATTGTCTAACATTTAGGACTTCTGAGCAATGAACTAAGCATTGTATTTTTATCTCATTTCTAGTATAGAAAGTAGAAAATGAAGTAATGTAAGTTTAAAGTTTAGTGCTGATTCAGAATCAACCAATACGTGATAGCTGTTTCACATGATTTTCTGGTATTTGCTTCCTGTAACATTGTTTTCAACCTCAGTTCTAAGGTATTAAGATGGAGGAAAGGTATTAGACATCTGGACAAATTTCTTTCTCTACCAATATTATCATAAACTGTGATGTATATTTTATATGTAAAGCTGATGAAACAGTTAATATTGTAGTATACAACAGGGACTCTGACGTGATGCATGATAACAGCAACATTATATTTATTCAAGAGGATATTGACATTTTTTTGACATTTACTTTGTACTTGACTCTACATAAAACTTATTGGTATCCACATTACTAAGATTTCTAGTAAGTGCTTTGAAATCAGTCAGTGCTTAAAAGAGTGCTTAGAGATCATTTCTCCAAAGATATTTTTAATGTATTTATATCAAACCTGCATAGTACATTTTATAATAAGCTGAATATGTAGATAGTATTCCCATTGTATAGTGTCATTATCTAGTAATAAATTTTATAACTAATTTAATATGCTTCTGTGATTAAGAAAATAAGTTGTAATTTCTATGTAAAGTGTTATGGCCACATAATATTTTGTCAGGTAGCACAAAATCTATCTAGAATATAGACATTAATTCTTGTTTTGGCTATCTAGTTTTCAAGTGTATCGTTCTAGACTTTAGTCCTCTCTCTGATTTGCGCCCTACCTTGTTAAAAAACAGAACAAAACAAATCAAAAAAGATTCAAGGAGGGCTGTCTCTTAACATTTTGTTTTTGATTCTTTTCGGCAAATCTTTTTATTCAGTAAGAAACTGTACCCCAACCACAAGTGCATTCAAACATGGGAAAACAACTTTTAGAATGTGCTGAATTAAATGAATAAGATATTGGTTATTCTTTTTTTTTTTTCCATATGGGTAAAGAACTCTTCTGGAGCCAAAGCAAATGAGGTGAACTAATTTTCATGGGCTTTGAAACAGAGAAGTGGATGAAGCACTGTTTTTAAGGTGTTTTATTCTAACGACACAGTTTTGATTTTGACTGATACACAATACAGGTTTAATACAGGTGAGGCTAGGATCAGTGTGTTAAATACTTCATAATCTATTTACAAGAAGGGTTTAGATTTCTTTTTTTTCCCCAATGTTTATTTATTTATTTTCTTATTAGTCATCCATTTTATACACATCAGTGTATACATGTCAATCCCAATCTCCCAATTCATCCCACCCCTACCCCCCGCCGCTTCCCCCCTTGGTGTCCATACGTTTTTTCTCTCCTTCTGTGTCTCTATTTCTGCCCTGCAAACGGGTTCATCTGTACCATTTTCTAACGCACGTATATGTGTTAATATATGATATTTGTTTTTCTCTTTCTGACTTACTTCACTCTGTATGACAGTCTCAAGATGCATCCACGTCTCTACAAATGACCCAATTTCATTCCTTTTTATGGATGACAAATATTCCATTGTATATATGCACCACATCTTCTTTATCCATTCATCTGTCTGTCGATGGGCATTTAGGTTGCTTCCATGACCTGGTTATTGTAAATAGTGCTGCAGTGAACATTGGGGTGTGTGTATCTTTTTGAATTACAGTTTTCTCTGGGTATATGCCCAGTAGTGGGATTTCTGGGTCATATGGTAATTCTACTTTTAGTTTTTTAAGGAACCTCCATAGTGTTCTCCATAGTGGCTGTATCAATTCACGTTCCCACCAACAGTGCAAGAGAGTTCCCTTTTCTCCACACCCTCTCCAGCATTTGTTGTTTGTAGATTTTCTGATGATGCCCATTCTAACTGGTGTGAGGTGATACCTCATTGTAGTTTTGATTTACATTTCTCTAATAATTAGTGATGTTGAGCAGCTTTTCATGTGCCTCTTGGCCATTTGTATGTCTTCTTTGGAGAAATGTCTATTTAGGTCTTCTGCCCATTTTTGGATTGGGTTGTTTGTTTTTTTAATATTGAGCTGCATGAGCTGTTTATATATTTTGGAGATTAATCCTTTGTCCGATGAATCATTTGCAAATACTTTCTCCCCTTCTGAGGGTTGTCTTTTGGTCTTGTTTATGGTTTCCTTTGCTGTGAAAAAGCTTTGAAGTTTCATTAGGTCCCATTTGTTTATTTTGTTTTTATTTCCAATTCTCTAGGAGGTGGATCAAAAAAGATCTTGCTGTGATTTATGTCAAAGAGTGTTCTTCCTATGTTTTCCTCTAAGAGTTTTATAGTGCCCGGTCTTACATTTAGGTCTGTAATCCATTTTGAGTTTATTTTTGTGTATGGTGTTAGGAAGTGTTCTAAATTTCATTCTTTTACATGTAGCTATCCAGTTTTCCCAGCACCACTTATTGAAGAGACTGTCTTTTCTCCATTGTATATCGTTGCCTCCTTTGTCATAGATTAGTTGACAATAGGTGTGTGGGTTTATCTCTGGGCTTTCTATCCTATTCCATTGATCTATATTTCTGTTTTTGTGCCAGTACCATACTGTCTTGATTACTGTAGCTTTGTAGTATAGTCTGAAGTCAGGGAGCCTGATTCCTCCAGCTCCATTTTTCGTTCTCAAGATTGCTTTGGCTATTCAGGGTCTTTTGTGTTTCCATACAAATTTTAAGATTTTTTTGTTCTAGTTCTGTAAAAATTGCCATCGGTAATTTGATAGGGATTGCATTGAATCTGTAGATTGCTTTGGGTAGTATAGTCATTTTCACAATACTGATTCTTCTATCCAAGAACATGGTATACTTCTCCATCTGTTTGTATTGTCTTTAATTTCTTCCATCAGTGTCTTATAGTTTTCTGCATACAGGTCTTTTGTCTCCCTAGGTAGGTTTATTCCTAGGTATTTTATTCTTTTTGTTGCAGTGGTAAATGGGAGTGTTTCCTTAATTTCTCTTTCAGATTTTTCATCATTAGTGTATAGGAATGCAAGAGATTTCTGTCCATTAATTTTGTATCCTGCAACTTTACCAAATTTGATCTAGTAGTTTCCTGGTGGCATCTTTAGGATTCTCTATGTATAGTATCATGTCATCTGCAAACAGTGATAGTTTTATTCTTCTTTTCCAATTTGTATTCCTTTTATTTCTTTTTCTTCTCTGATTGCCATGGCTAGGACTTCCAAAACTGTATTGAATAATAGTGGCGAGAGTGGACATCCTTGTCTTGCTCCTGATCTTAGAGGAAATGCTTTCAGTTTTTCACCATTGAGAATGATGTTTCCTGTAGGTTTGTCGTATGTGGCCTTTATTATGTTGAAGTAGCTTCCCTCTATGCTCCCTTTCTGGAGAGTTTTTATGATAAATGGGTGTTGAATTTTGTCAAAAGCTTTTTCTGCATCTATTGAGATGATCATATGGTTTTTCTTCTTCAGTTTGTTAATATGGTGTATCACATTGATTGATTTGCGTATATTGAAGAATCCTTGCATCCCTGGGATAAATCCCACTTGATCATGGTGTATGATCCTTTTAATGTGTTGTTGGATTCTGTTTGCTAGTATTTTGTTGAGGATTTTTGCATCTATGTTTATGAGTGATATTGGTTTGTAATTTTCTTTTTTTGTAGTATCTTGGTCTGGTTTTGGTATCAGGGTGATGGTGGCCTCATAGAATGAGTTTGTGAGTGTTCCTTCCTCTGCAATTTTTTGGAAGAGTTTGAGAAGGATGGGTGTTAGCTCTTCTCTAAATGTTTGATAGAATTCACCTGTGAAGCCATCTAGTCCTGACTTTTGTTTGTTGGAAGATTTTTAATCAGAGTTTCCATTTTATTACTTGTGATTGGTCTGTTTATATTTTTATTTCTTCCTGGTTCAGTCTTGGAAGGTTATACCTTTCTAAGAATTTGTCCATTTCTTCCAGGTTGTCCATTTTATTGGCATAAAGTTGCTTGTAGTAGTCTCTTCGTATGCTTTGTATTTCTGCGGTGTCTGTTGTAACTTCTCCTTTTTCATTTCTGATTTTATTGACTTGAGTCCTCTCCTTTTTCTTGACAAGTCTGGCTAATGGTTTATCAATTTTGTTTATTTTCTCAGAGAACCAGCTTTTAGTTTTATTGATCTTTGCTATTGTTTTCTTTGTTTCTATTTCATTTATTTCTGCTCTGATCTTTATGATTTCTTTCCCTCTGCTAACTTTGGGTTTTGTTTGTTCTTCTTTCTTTATTTCCTTTAGGTGTAACGTTAGATTGTTTGTTTGAGACTTTTCTTGTTTCTTGAGGCAGGCTTGTATAGCTATAAACTTCCCTCTTAGAACTGCTTTTGCTGCATCCCATAGGTTTTGGATCATCGTGTTTTTATTGTCATTTGTGTCTAGGTATTTTTTGATTTCCTCTTTGATTTCTTCAGTGTTCTCTTGGTTATTTATTAACGTATTGTTTAGCCTCCATGTGTTTGTGTTTTTTACGTTTTCTTCCCTGTAACTGATTTCTAATCTCATAGTGTTGTGGTCAGAAAAGGTGCTTGGTATGATTTCAGTTTTCTTAAATTTACTGAGGCTTGATTTGTGACCTAAGATGTGATCTATGTTGGAGAATATTCTGTGCACGCTTGAGAAGAGAGTGTAATCTGCTGTTTTTGGTTGGAATGTCCTATAAATATCAATTAAATCTGTCTGGTCTATTTTGTCATTTAAAGCTTGTGTTTCCTTATTAATTGTCTTTTTGGATGATCTGTCCATTGGTGTAAGTGAGGTGTTAAAGTCGCCCACTGTTATTGTGTTACTGTCGATTTCCTCTTTTAGAGCCGTTAGCAGTTGCCTTGTGTATTGAGGTGCTCCTATGTTGGGTGCATATTTATTTATAATTGTTATATCTTCTTCTTGTTGATCCCTTGATCATTACGTAGTGTCCCTCCTTGTCTCTTGTAACATTCTTTTTTTTAAAGTCTATTTTATTTGATATGAGTATTGCTACTCCAGCTTTCTTTTGATTTCCATTTGCATGAAGTATCTTTTTCAGTCCCCTCACTTTCAGTCTGTATGTGGCCCTAGGTCTGAAGTGGGACTCTTGTAGACAGCATATATATGGGTCTTGTTTTTGTATCCATTCAGCAAGCCTGTGTCTTTTGGTTGGAGCATTTAATCCATTTGCATTTAAGGTAGTTATCAATATGTATATTCCTCTTACCATTTTCTTAATTGTTTTGGGTTTGTTTTTGTAGGTCCTTTTCTTCTCTTGTGTTTCCCACTTAGAGAAGTTCCCTTAGCATTTGTTTTAGAGCTGGTGTGGTGGTGCTGAATTCTCTTAGCTTTTGCTTGTCTGTAAAGCTTTTGATTTCACCGTTGAATCTGAATGGGATCCTTGCTGGGTAGAATAATCTTGGTTGTACGTTTTTCCCTTTCATCACTTTAAGTATATCATGCCACTCCCTTCTGGCTTGTAGAGTTTCTGCTGAGAAATCAGCTCTTAACCTTATGGGAGTTCCCTTGTATGTTATTTGTCGTTTTTCCCTTGTTGCTTTCAATAACTTTTCTTTGTCTTTAATTTTTGCCAATTTGATTACTATTGTCTTGGTGTGTTTCTCCTTGGGTTTATACCGTATGGGACTCTCTCTGCTTCCTGGACTTGGGTGGCTATTTCCTTTCCCATGTTAGGGAAGTTTTCTACTATAATCTCTTCAAATATTTTCTCGGGTCGTTTTTCTCTCTCTTCTCCTTCTGGGATGCCTATAATGCGAATGTTGTTGTGTTTAATGTTGTCCCAGAGGTCTCTTAGGCTGTCTTCATTTCTTTTCATTCTTATTTCTTTATTCTGTTCCGCAGCAGTGAATTCCACCATTCTGTCTGCTGGGTCACTTATCTGTTCTCTTGCCTCAGTAATTCTGCTGTTGATTCCTTCTAGTGTATTTTTCATTTCAGTTATTGTATTGTTCATCTCTGTTTGTTTGTTCCTTAATTCTTCTAGATCTTTGTTAAACATTTCTTGCATCTTCTTGATCTTTGCCTCCATTCTTTTTCTGAGGTCCTGGATCATCTTCACTATCGTAATTCTGAATTCTTTTTCTGGAAGATTGCTTATCTCCATTTCATTTAGTTGTTTTTCTGGGGTCTTATCTTTTTCCTTCATCTGGTACATAGCCCTCTGCCTTTTCATTTTGTCTATCTTTCTGGGAATGTGGTTTTTGTTCCACAGGCTGCAGGATTGTAGTTCTTCTTGCTTTTGCTGTCTGCCCTCTGGTGGATGAGGCTATCTAAGAGGCTTGTGGAAGTTTCCTGATGGGAGGGACTGGTGGTGGGTAGAGCTGGCTGTTGCTCTGGTGGGCAGAGCTCAGTAAAACTTTAATCCGCTTGTCTGCTGATGGTTGGAGCTGGGTTCCCTCCCTGTTCGTTGTTTGGTCTGAGGCTGCTGAACACTGGAGTCTGTCCGGGCTCTTTACTGGGGCTAATGGTGGACTCTGGGAGGGCTCACGCCAAGGAGTACTTCCCAGAACTTCTGTTGCCAGTGTCCTTGTCCCTTGGTGAGCCACAGGTGTCACCCACCTCTGCAGGAGACCCTCCAGCACTAGCAGGTAGGTCTGGTACAGTCTTCCCTGGGGTCACTGCTCCTTCCCCTGGGTCCC
>NW_006777938.1:1502957-1527859 GCF_000442215.2 Lipotes vexillifer | reverse complement strand
TGAAGTCCTGCAATCAAATCCCGCTAGCCTTCAAAGGCTGATTCTCTAGGAATTCCTCCTCCCGTTGCCAGACCCCCAGGTTGGGAAGCCTGACGTGTGGCTCAGAAACTTCACTCCAGTGGGTGGACTTCTGTGGTATAAGTGTTCTCCAGTTTGTGAGTCACCCACCCAGCAGTTATGGGATTCGATTTTATTGTGATAGCGCCCCTCCTACTGTCTCACTGCGCTTCTCTTTTGTCTTTGCACGTGGGGTATCTTTTTTGGTGAGTTCTGGTGTCTTCCTGTTGATGATTGTTCAGCAGTTAGTTGTGATTCTCGTGTTCTCGAAAGAGGGAGTGAGAGCATGTCCTTCTACTCTGCCATCTTGAACCAATCTCTGGTTATTCTTTATATATTAAGTGGGTCTGAAATTGGGGACTAAAGCAACTCACAAACCATTGCTGTTTATGCAACCTCTCCTTTTCAGCTTTTGTCTGTTCTTAATTGTATTTTGAATGAATTCTGTCTTCCATGTTTAATAAAATGCTTGGTAGAATGGAATGGAAAGGATATTGCCATGAACATTTAAAAAAGCACTAAAAGATACTCAGAATCTTCCCTCTGTGTTTTAACAGGGGCTTTGATTGCCTATTTTACTGTAAAGTATATTTTGGGTGTTTACCACAGTATCCCTGTTTGACCTGTGTAAGGTGCCCCAGGACACCTGCATTCCAGAATAATGCTGCTCTAGACCAGTCTCAGGCTTTAATGTAAGTATGAATCACCTGGGGATCTTGTTAAAATGCAAATTTTGATTCAGCAGGGCTGTAAAGGAGCTGAGATTCTGCATTTCTAACAAGCTCCCAGGTGATGCTACTGCTCCTAGTCTAGAGATCACACCTTGAAAGTATAGGTTATATCTGTATGTCTAGTGCTTCTTAACGCATATACCAAGAGTCACAGTAATAGCTTGTTCTTAGGTAGTGGTTCTCGAACTTTAGCAGCCACTGGAATCTTGTGGGAGAATGTTTGCTAAAAATTGGGCTCCACTCCTCAGAGTTCGTTTTGGTGGGGCTTTGGAGCCCAGGAATCTGCATTTTTCAAACCTCCTCAGATTTTGATGCAGGTGGTCTAAAACCACACTTCAAGAAATAGTACTTTAAAGTTTGAAATTACTATGGAAATTCTCAAACCTTTCTGGAATGACAGCTTTTTAAAGTCAAAGATGCCATGAAAACCCCATCTGAAAGGTGACTGCCCAAAATGCCAATGTAGAATTTGGTTAATGAGGAAGCAGTGGTATAAGTTTGTATGTTTCGCTGTTCTATCCCATTGCCTCAGGCAGAAGGTGCATAATTTATTATAATACACCAATGGTGAAGACCATAGCTTCATTAACTCCCTAATTAGCCTTGAAGCGGTCTTAAATTGGATGCTGTAGTTGGTTAGATGTAATAGGTGGGTGGGTATATTAAATGATGGTGAATGGTTGCCAGTGTTGATTCTGCTCTTGGGTATTCTGACCAGGATATTTACTCTCTGGGATACATTTATATCTCTAATATTACTTGCTATCATATGTACCTAGTATCACAGGTCTAGCCTGTTTCGTATATAAAATGTAGAGTTCTCAAGTTAAAAAAATAGGAATTCGGGTAACTAATGGGTTGTCATTTCAGTTTAAGGCAGCAGTTAAAATTTAAAAGTATGTCATTCAAAGTGAATTTTTAAAAATGACATCTTTTCATAACTTTAAAATCAGTTCTTCATTTGCTCTTGTCTGTCTTTTAAGGATGTGGGTGGTGTTTATATAATACCTAATTGATTCTATACAAATTATTTAAAATAAAAGGGTTATACAGAGGTTGCAGAAACAGTGACTGCCATCTAGAATACTCTGATCAGCAAACTGTAATGTTAACCATTTAAAAGGTTTATTTAGGATTAATCCATCATATCCTTACATTTATTATCTCATTTATTCACTAATTTGCATGTGATTTTGCAAATCAGAAATTTTAAGCAAACAGAAGTTTAGGATGAATTGAATTAAAACAAATTTTAACCAAGACCAGCCCTGGACAGAAATGTGGGATTAGTGAGCTGTGATTACATTCCTCCTTTTCTGCTCCTCTGCCCCCAAGAGCAAATTCCTTTGTGCCACATCTGGATGGTTTTGTTCCACTGCCACAGTACCCCTCTGAGGTCTCTCTTGCCCTTGAGAATTTCAAGGTGTAGAGCAGAGACAGTTTTGAAAACCATCATGACCTAGTACAGTAAGTGCTGTGTGAGGATATCACACAAAGTACTTTATGATCACAGAGAGAGATTAATTCTGCTTGTTGAAGGGAAAGGGGAGAAGAAGATAGACAAATGATGAGGATATAAACTAAGTGACCTTATTGAGGTACCTTTCTGTTGTGAGTTTTCTGGTTTATTAATAACCTGAGAACTGTGCTTCACTATCCATAATATTCGTACCTCTTGACACAAAAGTAGTGAGCATGGGGAGGAAAAGTATCTACTAGTTTTTAAAGCAGACCAAAAATTTTTTCATTTCATGCTAGGAAGTAGTTTTATTTAAATTTGAGTAAAAATTTTGCTTTGATATTCTCCAACATAATATTAGTTCAATTGTTAATGAATTGAAAAGGCATTACACTTTTCTTGATAGTCCTTTGTATATTCCAGCTGCTTTGAGTTAAGAGACATATGAATGGAAAAGAAAGGTAAACAGTATTTAAATCCTGTCACATTTTTAAGAGCAGTGGATTTCTAATTAAGATGAAATTCAGGATAGCTGTTTGTACTAAAGTAGAAGATCTGTGTTTCAGACCCACTGTCAAGTTGTCTTCATCTTCACAACTAACATTTTCTGAGTTTCTACAGGTATAACTCAAGTTAGTCATAATAACATGACTCTAGCAAAATGTAATTATAGGCATGTGTCTTATGAAAATAATGTTTCAAGCTTTACTATATTGTTATATATAAATTAGGGAGAAATTTTCTATCATGTAAAATTAACTCAATTACAATTTTGACGTTCCTTGATGCTTAGAGCTGTGCTGTCCAATACAATAGCCACTAGCCACATGTGGCTATTTAAATTTAAATTAATTGAAATTAAGTAAAATATAATATTCTGTGTTAAATGTTAAAAAAACATTTCAATTGCTCAGTAATCACACATGGCTAGCAGCTACTTGATTGGACAACACAGATAAAGAACATTTCTGTCACTCTGTTCAATAGCACTGGTCTAGATTTTCAAGTATATGACAGGTGTGGAATTGTTAGGATATGCACGTTGTATCAGTTAGGATTAGGTTCACTTGTGTAAGGCTAGACACCATAGAAAACAGTGGCTTAAATAAGATAGAAGTTTATTTTCCTCCCATAGAAATAAAGTCTGGAGGTAGATAATCCAAGACTAGCGAGGTAGCTTCATGGTGTAAAGAACCTAAACTGATTCTTGTTTTGCTGCTGTGCTGCCATCATATAGCTTCTACCTTGAGGTTCAGGATGGCTGCTCAAGCTCCAGCCATCAAGTCTATGTTCCAGCAGAGGAAAGAGGGAAAGAAGGGAAGCAGTTTCCCTCTTTTTTAAGATTTTGCATTTAACTGTCATAGAACACTTTGACTTATATTTCATTGGCTAGGACTTATATTTTATTTTTCACATGGCCAGTATTAACCACAACAGAGGACAGGACAGCAGTGTGTTTCTTTTGAGAGGCCTTGCTGTTGTCAAGTTCCTCAGAAGAGCCGATGAGAAATTAGTTTTAATATTTAGGAATTAATTTAAATGAATAATTTTTCTAGGAGTAAAAACTTTTTTGTAGTGCATTCAAAAACCTAGGAGAGCAATAGGAAGCAAATAATATTACCTCATTTAACTGAGGCAGAGAGGTCATTCAGAAATCACAAATTTAGTTGGATAATCCCTATTGTGCCCATTTTTCATGTTCTTGGAGCTCAGTATTGAGCTTTTTATTTTTTAAAGTAATAGTTTGTCATATTATCTATGAAATGTTATTATTGAGTTAAGACTTCAATTGTGTGGGGTTTTGCTCAGATATATAGTCCAAACTGTCCAAATTAAAATACTTTGAGATTAATGAAATGAGCAAATTAATTAGGAATGATACTTTTCAGAAGAGTAGTATTCATTTCATAATGTAATGTTTTCTAACATTTTGTTTATGTTTGTTAATAGGCAGCATAATCTATAGTTGATTTCACTAAAAAATGGAAAGTTGTTATTAATGTTTTCAGTATTATTTTTATTTACACATTTTATTCTGTTGGAATCAAAATTTTCTATTTGCCATTTTCTTTATTTTTCTTCATTTTTCACTAATTACTGTTTTCAGTACACATTTTATTCTGTTGGAATCAAAATTTTCTATTTGCCATTTTCTTTATTTTTCTTCATTTTTCACTAATTACTGGTGTTTTCAGTAATTCACTTTTAAAATGTCTATCTGCACTATCAGGAAGTTTAGAAAGAGTGTGAGAAAATACGATAGTAAGGAGGGCACATTCAACTGCCATTCTGCTTTTTGATCACACAGGCTCTTGCTTGACAGAACTTTACCACCACTGTTCTTGTAATTCCTTTGGTGCCAGTTTCATATAGCTTCTATATGTTGTTTCATATGTTCTTTCAATATGTTGTTTCATATTTCATGGGGGATGTAGAAACAGGCTAGAGTGGTCTTAGAACATGTAATAGACTCGTGTTTAAGTCAAATGTAGTTCCTCAGTGCTACACAATTAAATATTTAATTATATTCTTTTGATTCTTTAGATAGAGACCTTAAAAAGACTACATTATCAGAAGGAGATGGAGATAAAATAGCTATGACTTATAACTTAAGAAATCTTATTTCAGCCTATGTTCAAAGAGAGACAGTTAAAATGATGTAAGCTTCTAGGGCTTGTGATTCCTGTTTAACAGTTTGTGTCTTTAAGTCATTAGGTTGTTCCCACGCTGTCCAAACACTTTTTTATTGTCATTTAGGAGAGACTCTGGAAGTCCATATCTTAAGAATTCAAACAATTAATATATTTTTCTTCTTCTAAAGGGAACCATCAGTAAAACTTGGCAACAGTTGAATTTGTATTTTCTTACGTGCTGGGAGGGGACCATTACTGCTATAGGCTTTCTTTAGTTCTAATTTTGCCTAAGAGCCTGTGTAATTTTGCTTGTGGAATTTCCTAGGAAATTTCATATTTGAATCCGGTAAGAATGAAGACAGACAGTATTTTCAATGGACTTATTAGCCCAGTAGTCGATTTGTAAAGTGAGGTTAGTAGGTGAATCTTGCTTTACTATTCCCCTCTCCCCAAATTAAAATTTTAGAACAGAGATTTCTAATTGATATTGTCAGTGACTTTATTATAAATTTCTTTACCCTCATGTATTGACTTGGGGGTTGCAACCTGTGTCTTTGATCTGACTTTTTACTCTTACTCTTCTTTATCTGTCCAGTTTCATTGACTTCTTTCCCTTGGCATGCTGCGTCTTACTGTCTGCTCAGCCTTCTTTTTAAAAAGATTTTGCTTTTTGAACCTAGATTTATTTATTTTACTGATCAAGGAAAGAATATTAGGAGAGGAAGAACATGCCCAGGAGAGACTGGGAAGTCCTTTGTGGCCACTGTCTGTTATTCTGGAATTCAAGAGACTGATCTGGGTTATAGATCGACTATTAGGCTCTATCAGTATATAAGTGGTGTTTGGGTCATAGAATAATAGGAGGGTGGAGGGAAGAATGCATCAGAGTAAAGTAAAAGTGAGGTTGGTGCCCTACATAATTAAAAGTTAAGGCAGAAATGTAACTGTATGCATACAATGCTAGCAGAAGTCTTTGGAAATTTTTTAAAAGAGCTAGAAAAATGTCATGGAATTGAAGCAGTGATAACAGAGTTTTTCATTAAAAACAGCAATCAGACATCACAAAGATATTGTGAAACAAGCATTGAACATTGATTAGGACAATGTATTTATCTCCAAGGTCATCAGTGAAGGTTTGAAATTAGATGGATCTGGGTTCAAGCCATAGTACCAGCAACCACACACACAGTTAATGTAGACACAGGTGTTTGTTTCTTGAAATTCAGTTTCATTGTCTGCAAAATAAAGATAACAATGCAAAGTTTATAAAACCAAGTGAGGAAAATGAGATCTGTGATACAGAATGTCTTACATACTAGACCTGCATTAATATAAGATTATATTCCTAGATGGTAAAAATTATAGTGAAGAAAATGGGAAAGGGTGTTAAAGGAAGGATTGTAGCTAAAGAAGTAGGTTTGGTTCTTAAATGTTAGAAATGCTCTTTATGTAGCTTTGGTCTGAAGAACATTAGATTGGAATAGAAACACTTGTGTGATGCTGCACAGCCAAATGAAAGATAAGTGCCAGTAAGAGAGAACTCACTATTTTATTGAATGAGAAGAATATTGTTGATGAGAAAGATTTAAGATACACAAATTCAAAACAATCTACATAAACAAGCTCATCAAGTAACTTTGTCACAGTAGCAGCCATCAATTCTATCCTTAATATTCCATGAATCTACTAAATCAGATACTGAAATAAATAAAAAACACAAAAATTGTCCTAAAAAATCAATAGGTAATGGCTCTCAGGGATGTTTTAACCAGACTATTTAAAAATACAAGAGTATAGTTGAAATTAATTCTAATGTTTAGGAGAAGAATTGTCAATTACCAATTGCAAATTTGACCTTTGGGAAAGACCTAGAATTTTTGAATTCTGAGTATAGCTGAGAAATCTCTTCCTCTGAGACAGAATTATTACATTGATATTTTCTTCCTGTGACTCAATTATTTCCAATTTTTATTCGTATAACACAGGTGTGGTCCTTTTTAGACTGTTCTACAAAATTTGTAAGAATTAGGTATTCAAGTGATACCATTTTGGGAATTTTCTTCATCTTTTAAGTTGGCATTGGATATCTGGGAAATCTGTTCCTATTAATATTATATATGTACATTAAAAAAATTCATCTACACCAGAAGAAGCCCACAGGTATGATTCTCATGCACCTAACCCTAGCTAATATCATGACCATTTTGTTCAGGGGCATTCAAGATGCAATGTCATCTTTTGGAATTTGGCCTATAATGGGTAATATTGGCTGTAAATCATTGTTGTACATTCATAGGGTGACTCAAGGCATTTCTCTCTGCACAGTTTCTGTCTTGAACACTTTTCAGGCCATTAGAATTAGCCCCAGAAACTCTAAGCGGGCATGGCTCAAACCCCAAATCTCCACATGCATTTTGCCTTCGTTCCTCTTTTTCTGGGTCATCAATATGCTCATCTACATCTGGATCATCACAAACAATAAAGCCGTCACCAATGCCTCAGCTGCCCAACCTGGCTATTCTCTGGCTTACTGTAAAACAAAGCGAGGGGATTGCAGGGTGTCAGCAGTATTTCAGAGTGCCATGCTCATCTAGAATTTCCTCTGCATCAACCTCATGATCTGGACTAGTGGCTACATGGTGATGCTCCTCTACAATCATCACAAGACAGTTCAGAATCTTCATGGCAGCAGCCTTTCTCCCAGACTGTCTCCTTAAACCAAGCTACCAACACCATTCTGCTCATAAGCTGCTTTGACTTCTTTTATTGGACCAACGGCTGACTTACCACTTACTTGTCCTTAAAAATCTGAAAGTAACATGATGCTAGAGCACATCACTGGATTTCTGTCCTCTTGCCACCCAGCCATCTGTCCTTTGGTGATGCTGAAAAATGCCAGTAGAATTTCCTGCCTCAACTCCTCCCTTGCCAAGATGAGAATGCTCTCTAGTAAAAGGGAATTAGTGATGGCATGGTCACCACCCAGCTTTCCTCTCAGTAGAAGGATACAGTGTCATAAAAGTGTTTTGAAAGAAAAGACACAGTATTGAAAAGTGTTTGTTTTTTTTTTATTCTGCATTTGGGCTCTATTCAAAAGGTAATAGAAAAATATAGTTAAAATTTAATCAACCCTATGAAAACTATGTCTACTGCAGGATTCCTCTGAATTTTATCAGATTAAGAAATCTCATATTCCTACTTTGCTAAGAATTTTTTATTATGAATGTGTTTTGAATTTGATCACTTTTACATTTTTAAAGATTACATGATTTTTAACCCCTTTTCTACTAATGTGGTCAATTTATTTCTCCACTGCATTTGAGTAGTTTATATTTAAATGTTTATTCACTCTTTTAGTCCTGGAATTCAAATATACCTGTTGACGATATTTTATTTTTACATATCACTGATTTTAACTTGCTGGTATTCACCTATAATTATTTTTTCCACAGTGTTGTTTTATACTTTTGGTACATTTATATTGGTTCAATAAAACAAATGGAGAATGTTAAAAATATATATATGTCAAAGGAACCATTTACACCGCGCCAGCTCACTTCTGTAAGAGCTGCAATCTGGCTCCTGCCACCAGCACTTGACTAAGTGCTTATTCGAAGTTCACCAGTGATCCACTAATTAAAACTCCAGTGACCTCTTCTCTGACTTTGCATTCCTTCATCTCTGCCACATTTTAATTTTTGGCTACTCTCTCCTTGAAATTCTCAGTTCTCACTGCTTCCCATTGAGCGCTCTTCACTCCATCCTACTGGGACTTGTTACAGTCTAGTAGGACTTCCTTTTTTTTTTTTTTTTTTTTTAATCTTCCTTCCATTTAGTCACGCAAAGCCACCACCTGAAATATCACCCCTTCTCATCTCTGCCTGTTACAGATCCTACCTGAGCTTTAAGACCTACTTTATGTGTCATCTTCCCTTTAAGCTTTTAAAAATGTTCTTTCTCATTCCTATAGTCATCTAGTTCCTACTTAAAGTACTTTTAAGATGCATTTTTTTTCCCTGACAGTATGATTTTATACACATTTTTAAATCTACCCCAGCAGATATAAATCACAGGAGTAAAAAGGCCACCACTGCAATTTCCTCAATGTTGTGTATAATCAGTAACCTTAAATATTCATTTACTGTGCTATGGTAGGCAGAATAATGACTCCCCTATCATCCCTAATCCCCAGAACCTCTGAATATGTTAGGTTACATGGCAAAGGGGAATTAAGGTTAACAGATGGAATTAAGGTTGCTAATCAGTTAACTTTAAAATACAGAGGTTATCCTGGATTATGCTGGTGGGCTCAGTATAATCATGAGTCCTTAAAAATGGAAAAGGGAGGCAGAAGAGAGAGTTAGAGTGATGCAACGTGAGAAGGACTTGATTAGCCCTTACTTTAAAGGTACAGGAAGGGAGCCAAAAGCAAGGAATGTGAGCGGCCCTTAAAAAGTCAAGAAAACAGATTTTCCCCTTGGAGACTCCAGAAGGAATGCGGCCCTGCTGACACTTGATTTTATCCCAGGGAAACCTGTGTCAGATTTCCAACCTACTGAACTGTTAAGATGTACATATTATGATAATTCAGAGGCAATGGGATAAGAAAAATGGGAAAGTAAACCAATTATTTTAAGACTAAATTACTTCTCAGGGAATTTACCAATTTTACAATAAATGCTTTTTCTGGTTGTTTTTCAAAAGAATCGTGTGTAGTGTCATCCCAAGAGAAAGAGCCTTTAATAAGGCTCTTTAATAAGGTGTATTGATTTCCTTTTTAATAAGGTGTATTGATTTCCTTTTATTTGAGCTTTATAATTTGAAAAAGATAACGATACCTTGCTGTTGAACAGGGCAGCTAATAGTAGGAGCTGTGAAGTGACAAAACTAAAACAGCTTAGTAACAAGTTGGATGTCCTTTATTCAAGGGAAAACAATCCATGGGGGAGTACAGTGCCTACAAGCAGTGGAGCACTGTTGCGGAGGGATCTGGGGCAAAAGCGAGTTTTACAGAGCGTTAGAAGAGGCAACTCAGAAATAGGGCATGATTGGCTAGGTCAGGGATTTCCTTATTAGGCAAGCAGGTCCTAGTTTCCAGGCTAAGGTAAGCTAGCTAAAGCTGAGTTGGAGGACTGTGATTAGTGTATGTTAGGTTTCCTTGACACTGAAGTGTTTCCCATAAGTGCAGGTTGACTTAGGTATAGATTTGTGATAAGGACTGGGCTAACGGGGCTGCCTCCACTTCGTGGGTCCTGATATATGCATTAACTTTATCAGAGCTCAGTAAATATTACTTGAATGAATGAACAAGTGGAGTTGACGAGTGAAGGGAGAATGTTTTTATTCATTTTCTTAAGAAATGAATTAAGTACTTTTAGTTTCTCAAATGCACTGTATTCTTCTCCCTACCTACCCTACCCTGCCTCTCCTCTCATACAAATAGTGCTTCCTTTACTTGGAGCCTTCTTCCTCTTTCCCTTTGAATAAGTCCTAGTGATCCTTAAAGTCCTGGTTTACGTGTGAAACCTTTTAGGAAGGGTATTAAATTCCTTCGCCACTCATTGCCCCTCCTGCTCGTCCATACTTGTCCAGTGTACCTGCTTTGCGGCCCTATTGTACCTTGTACTTCCGTCTTAGCCTTAACACACTGCAGTATTATTACCCATTTAGTTGTCTTTCTCATTGTCATTGTCAGGGGCTATGTCTTTTTCTGCTCACTGTTGAATTCCCAGAGCCTGGCATAATGTGTATTTGATAAATATTTATTGAATGACATTCATGAAATATAGTAACAATCTCAAATGTGTCAAAAATGTGTCAAAACATATGATCTAAATTTATGTGTAAAGTATTGTTTTCAAGTTCTTTATTTGCTTATCTGTAGAAGTTCATAACCCTACCGAACATTAAACTTAATAATAGGTTTATAGGCAGAATGCAATCTCTAGCAGTAAAATCTACTTTTATTTTTAAATATACTACTGAAGTTTACTCAGACTTCAAACTTGACATTTAATCTCAAAGCTTAATCTGTTTCACCTTTAAATTTGAATTTAAATACTTCTTGGAAGTTGCCATTTTACACTTAGTTATTATTTTTTAAGAAATAATTTTATTTTTCTGTGACTTTTCTTCGTTGCAGTCTAGCATTTTTAAGAGCATATATTTAGAACATTGATTGTGTATAATTTTTTTTTAGAGAGAAAATGGCATTGATCTGTTTCTTGCCTTTTGAAAATAGTACTCTGTTGGAGGCTTGGAAGGGTTTAGGTCAAATTAAGTGGGCTTATACTGTTGATGGGCTCCTGCAGATAAAGCCACAGCCAGCTTTGGCTGGGTTGCTTTTGTGTTGATGTACTGTTTTTCCCTTGGGCCAATAGATGCTGTTTCTTGTAAGATAAGAACATGGTAGGGAAGGAAATTTGCTGTTTTGTTGCTATTTAAAGTACTGTGGAACTAGTTGGTAGAACTTGACGCACTGTTCATTTCATCCTCAGTTGAATTATTATTGTTGTTTTTCTTGCGGAAAAAAGTTCTTCTGAGATAATTTCTACCAAGTAGTTATAAGTTACAAGGTATTTTTATGGTTTTTCCATGTGAAATAAAATGATTTCTGGAGATTTGGGTCTCTTTATATTTGGTTTTAGAATCTTAACCACTAGATTGTTCTGCCTCCAGTTTAGATGATTAAAGTTAATAAAGCTAATTTTTTCCTTGGTTTTCATTGTTATTGTGAAATTTTAAGTTGGCCATTAGAAAGAATTCCTAGCAGCCGAAATCTTTGGTCTTTTATTGATAGAATAATCTTTGGTCTTTTATTGATGCTATTTTAAGCTACTGTTAGAAGAGTTGCTCCAGGAAGCTGCTAACTCCTCCGAAGCCTGTGGGACTCTCCAACATGGGTAGTAAGGCTGTGGTGTGTGTTTGCTCTAGTCCTTGGAACTCTTGGTGGAAACGGGTCTCCCTCTGAGTTGTATGCCATGAAATCTCATTGTTGTAGTTTACTTTCTTCCAGTGTCACAAACTCATGGAATGAAAGTATGACAGAGAGTGAAACTTTGCCTAGTTCCTATGGTGATGTGAGGAATCTTTAGGGGCTATTAGAAGTATATCTTTGTTCCAAGTATTCCCTTGTTCCTGTGGTTCCAGAGCTTCCCCCATCCACCCACGGAATCACTGACGTGAGTTATTTATTTCAGGATGAGGGTAGATACAGCCTTGAATAAAAGAATCATTTGCTCAACTCTGAGTTTTATTTTCAATAAATTATTTTCATGTGTAGTAACAAAACTCAAAAGGTACAAAAGGATATAATTTTACATAAATCTCCTCCCCATACTTTCTCCCCACCTGGCCTCCACCCTTTATCTCTGTCATTCAGTTCTGTGTACACAAAAGATACATGGTTTACACTCTTGTACACCTTTGCTTGTTTCACATAATATCTCTGTACAGTTCCATATCAGTATGTATAAAACTATCTCATTCTTACCAGCTATAGTAACCATATCCAGTCTTATGCTTTTACAGATAATGCTAGAGGGGTTGGTAGATGCAAACTATTACATTTAGAGTGGATAAACAACAAGGTCCCAATGTATAGGGAACTATACTCAATATCCTGTGATAAACCATAATGGAAAAGAATATAATAAAGAATATATATATGTGTATAACTGAGTCCCTTTGCTGCACAGCAGAGATTGGCACAGCATTGTAAATCAACTATACTTCAATAAAAAAAAATAATGCTACAGTTTTAATCCTGACCATACATCATTTTGCATACATACGAGTTTATCAATATGATAAATTCTTACAAGTAGAATTACTGGGTCAAAGTTTAATATTTTAAACTGTGGGGGTTTTTTGTTTTTAAAATATTTATTTATTTATGGCTGCATTGGGTCTTCATTCTTGCGCGCGGGCCTTCTCTAGTTGCGGCGAGCCGGGGGTACTCTTCGTTGCGGTGCTCGGGCCTCTCACTGCTGTGGCTTCTCCTGTTGCAGAGCATGGGCCCTAGGTGCGTGGGCTTCAGTAGTTGTGCCTCCTCACGGGCTCTAGAGTGCAGGCTCAGTAGTGTGGTGCACGGGCTTAGTTGCTCCGTGGCACGTGGGATCTTCCCGGACCAGGGCTCGAACCCTTGTCCCCTGAATTGGCAGGCGGATTCTTAACCACTGTGCCATGAGGGAAACCCTTAAACTGTGTTTTAAATTAATTTTTTGTCTGTACAAAATAGGAGTCATGACATTTTGGGTTGTCTGAGAGAAATCAGGATGTTCTAAATTTTAGAAACTCCTCACCATGTATTAAGAGCAAAATTTGAAAATCTATACATAATTTCACTGTAAACAATGGTATGTAAAGGACTCAGGATGGTATATAGGCAATTTCTGCCACACCAGAAGAAATCTTTTCTGGTGCTGAGAAGAGCCATAGGTCAGTGTCTTCATTCCCCTACATACCTTTTCAGAGGCTGAAAATCAAAGTAGAAGACAGGGAAGTGTTGATGATGCTGGTGATTGTGATAAATAAGAACAACCAGTTAGTTTCAGAAGAGAATCTGAGAACAGCAGGATTGCCTGAAAAAGCTGACTGTCTAGGGATAGAGAAATTCTAAGAGCGCTGGTCTGCTAGCTGAGGCCTGTAAAGAGAAAGCCTGGATACTGCAGTGTATCTGGACCTCAAAACTAAGCTTCTCAAACCTATAGGCTATAGCACTATTCAAGGTTGTCAGCCAGAAAAGACCAGCCAAATCTCAATAGATACAAGCATAGGACAGATAGTGACTAGGTAGAATGACAGATAGTGACTAGGTAGAATGACCGATGTCTAAGGTGAAGCCAGTCAGTTGCCTGGGCCACAGCAAGTTAATCAGCACCCATCTCCCGTTCACCATGACCGTGAGACAACTCATCCTCCTCCTTGTTTTTTTTTTTTTTTTGCGGTATGCGGGCCTCTCACTGTTGTGGCCTCTCCCGTTGCGGAGCACAGGCTCCGGACGCACAGGCTCAGCGGCCATGGCTCACGGGACCAGCCGCTCCTTGGCAAGTGGGATCCTCCCAGACTGGGGCACGAAGCCGTGTCCCCTGCATCGGCAGGCGGACTCTCAACCACTGTGCCACCAGGGAAGCCCCCATCCTCGTCCAGAAAAAAAGAGGGTTGGGAAAATTCCTTGAAGAGGTTGAATTGAATGACACAAGGAAGTTAAGGAACTTCTGTGTGGAATTTGATGTTAGAGTTCATGCTGTGAACCAAGGAAGCTGCATTGCGTCCACTACCTTGTGTTTTAGTTTTCAGCCATTCCTTCATAACTCCACTGTGTTTTGTGTAAATTCTTGTGTCTTCCTGAACTCCCTTTCCCCCACCCCTTTGTTCCACTGGTTTTCTGGTCTCTCTTTATTGTATGAATTCTGTTTCCCTCCTTTTATCACCTGGAGTCTTTCTGGTGCACTGATTTCTGGTTCTCTGAGCCTGTTCTTTATGCTCCCCCTCCCCCTCTTTGCCCTTTTGTCATTGGCAGCTTCTCGCGGATTCCTTTGCTCTTTTTCTCTCTCAGTCCAACAAAGACTGCTTAGAAAGAGCAGCAGCCTTGTCATTTGAACAAAAGATTGTGCAAACCCTGTGTAGGTTGGCTATTGATTTGCTTGACTGAAAAAACTGATTAGCCACTTCATCTCTGGTTGAGTATCTCTATTAATGTCTGGGAGTTACATGTTACAGTATTAGTAGCTCTGACAGTGACTGCCTGTATGTTAATTTTACTTACTGATTTCTATCTCAGAGGCCTTCACAGTGATTATTGTAGTATCTCCCAGAAGGGAAAATAAAATCCTTGAAAGCACATTACCTTACAGGCTTGATTTATTTCAAGATCCTGTTAGTTTCATGGGTAAGTTACTTTCATCACATTTGGAAAACTAGTTTTATATTTTTATTCCTTAATTTTAAAGTTCTAAATCATACTTAGAAAAAATGTCATAATTTAGCCCTTTCAGTTCTTTTAGCTTTGAACTAATTAATTTGTATTTTTTTGTTTCAAACTGGAATATGGTAATTGAGCAAGTAAGAGTGTAATGATTCAGCTAAGGAAGAGTGAGGTTATGTAGGGATTTACATGTAATGTAAACCTATTTATAGAAATATGCATATGCTTTCGTAAGTATTATATGTGATTATATAATATTCACATGATCTTGGTTAGGGATATTCATTGATAAAGAGAGCTTGTTGAAATCAAATATGTTTTATAATCTTGCTTTTAATAATTTCCTGTTATTATGGTGTAGACTCCTGTAAATTTAATCAGTAGGTAAGATTAATTGAATCCTATGGATATGAAGAATAAGCATTTTTAACAGAAACAAAGTTTTAATTGTGACTATTTAGCATTACTTTCTCCTCATAAAAGCTAAGAATTGATTCTTTGATCTCTATTGTCTAATGCCAGACCATGAACTGAATTTGATATAATGATTTTAGTTAACTTCTATATATTTTATCACTTCAAGAAGTCTCTCCAGAGTAACAATCTCTAAGCCAATATTAGTTGGTGATGTGCTATGGATTTTATTACAACTGGAGTTTTTCTTTATGTTCTAAGTTCCTTTCGGATAATATTAGGAATTAGCTCTTATAAATGGAATATGCTTTCTATACATTAATAAGTTGTAATTATTCACCCAAAGTTATTTTTCTTTCAGTCTTACAAAAGGCCAAAATATCACAATGCAACATGCATAGTAGAACTGGGAAAACATTTAAAATGAGTTCCTTTATGCAAGATCAGTTATCACATATAACACACTATGATCCAGGAAGTGGCTTAGATTATAGTGTAGTTCATATATTCTTGATGAAATCTTACAACACATAGAAATTCAAGTTTAAAACACCTGATTATTTTTGTGGGAATCAATAATTTTAAAAGGAATAGCACAGTATAATGATGATTATAATCATCAAAGGTTTTAAAATTAGTGTATACAGTTGGTATGACTTAGAACATTTGGGAATACTAGAGGTATATTTTGGTATAAGAAAGAGTACCATGTGGGTGATTGCTTCTTATTATTTGTATGAGGTCAATACTTAGATAATTATAGTGGTGAGATTTTCTTTTATATAGAATTATAAAGCTTATAGATACCTAGAAACATGTATTCTTAATAGTGGGCTTTGGCATCAGACACACTTTGGCTTGAGTTCTAGCTCCAACCACTGTGACTTTGGGCTACCACTCTGAGTCTTAGTTTCCTTGGCCATAATGGCAGTAATTACCCCATAGAATTCTCGTGAAGATGAAATGATAAAATTTACATGAAGAGTTTAACACAGTGCTGGCACATGTTGAGACTCAGTAAATGGCAGCTGCTGCTAGCAGTAGAGGTGGCAGCAGTGACAGTTTTGTTTAGTATGAGAAAATAAAACCTGAAACATGTATCACCCTGTCACTTTCTTGGCTTTCTCTGTTCTTTTAAATCTCTATTCCTAGAACTCTGAAGTTCATATATCATAATATAAATTTTAGACCCTCATAACTTCTGTATCATTTAGAGTCACAGTCATATAATTACAAAATTTTATAGCTGGAAGGGAGTTTTGGGATCTTTTAACCCAAACGTTTTATTTCACAAGTGAGAAAATGATGTCCAGAGATGTTAAGTGATTTACCCACTGTAAATTGCTTGTGGCAGGTCTCCTGATAAGTGGAACAATGTTCATTTTACTATTCCTTCCTGCTGCTTAGGTACCATTCAGTTCAGGTGTCAACCAGTTCTGTCACCATGGTTGACTCACATGAGCCCTTATTGTGTACCAAGTACTAAGCTAAATGCCCAGATACAAAGATGAGGAATATAGAGTTCCTACTATGCAAGCATTCATAGAGAAAGGAACTGATTGACAATCACGATAGTGTGGTTAAGTATTATAAAAGTGGGGCATAGTAAGTGCAACTTAAAAAGAAAGGAGAGGAACTAACTTTCATGAAGGGCCTATGGGACAGGTAACTCACATGATTGCCACGTACATTGTCATTTAATGGTCGCCCTAACCCTCTGATGTAGGTATTACTATCCATAGTTTTGTTTCTTGGCAAAGCACAGTCCCTGATTGAGAAGGAGTGAGGAGACACAATAGCCCTGAATCCCAGTGAAAAAACTCAGTGCCCATCAGGACTTGGGGCTTCTATAAAAGATTTGGTAGATATTATTTCATGGTTAAATGGGAGCGATGAATCATTGAAATGCCACAGTTTTTACCTGCAGCTGTATTTAAATACCAAGTTGCTTTTTTGTAATTTGTTATCTTTAAGCCCATTGCCTTAATTGAGTGGAAGACATGGTCTGATTTCTTAGAAGAGCAACTTCAGTGACTAAACTGAGGAACAAGCATTTTCTATTGTGAACGTTCTTCTCTTATTTTTATTAATGTTTTCTGAGTCAAAATCTAGGGCAGGGGCCAAAGATTGGGAAAGACACAAAAGCTTCCATGTCCTTTGAGAGCCTACATTTTCAAAACTACGTGGTCTTCTCACCTCATTTACTTTTATTACTTTTTTTTTTCTCCCTATACCTCCATAAAATCTTTTTAGTTGCTTCTTGGATGGGTACATAAGGCACTATGTAACCAACTGTAAGTTGGTTATTTAAAAAAACACTTTTTGGGAGAGCAGCTATATATCGATACTAACAATTAGAATACTTAAAATGTTTCTATTGCATAATAATTTCTTTTTGTAGGTGTTTTTAAAACACTTGGTTGCTCTGGCTTTGAAAAAGATTTTCAGTGGGGAAAAAATATATATCCATTTAGAAAATATTTATTATGTTATATATGACCTCTTTTTGAGGAACATACCATTTGGGATTCTTCAAATATCTATGAATTTTTCCTTAACTTTTAATTTTGAGCAATGATGGAGTGGGTCTAGAAGGTATTCACAGTTTTTCTAGATCTAAAATTCTGCTATTCTACTGGAACTACTGATTATCTTTGAAAACTATTAATTGATATAAAGATGTATTTCATGTGCAGAAACTGAAAATTATAAATAGAAAATTATGTTAATAAAAATGTGCACCACAACTTGCTGCTCTTCATAATTACTGAAATGTATATTAAAATAAATTTAACACAGTGAACTTTTTATAATCAAGAGGTACACAAAAAAGTTCGTGTAATTAACATAAGCAGTTAGCACACCAGGCAGAATATTAGCAACCAGACTTATACAGTGAAGAAATTGAAGGGTTCCTCTTTGGGGAAACTGACCATTCCAAAAGAAAAGTCTCCCAAAGTACTGGCCAGGTCACTGGTCCATCTCAATAACGTGTATATTGCACACCTTGCCTATACCTGTAATACGCAGTGGGGTTTGTTGAGGGGTATGCATGTTAGAAATATGTGTGTAAATACAGGAAGAAATAGCTAAAAGAATTGAAAATGATTTTCTCAGGAGAATAAGAATCAGAACTGGGGAGAGATGGGACAGAACACTGCGGCTTTTCACTTTAGCTTAATAATACTATTTTAAAACCATGTACATTTATTGCTTTGATTAAAAGTTAAAAAATATAGTGACCAGAATTATGTTTGTTGATATAGTGTTGCCATGTTATACTGGTGCTTCCATTGTATCACTAAAGATATGCAGAATTCACATATTTTAAACAAAAGGCATCAGAGATACCATAGGAAATATATAGACATACAAAGTATGAGTACCTTCTAACACCCTATTCTATCAGTTTTTATTATCTGTTTTTAGGGACAACTATAGTAGGTAATTGATACTCATAGATGACCTCCATCTCTAATGTTATCATTAGTTTTAAAACTTCCATGCAACAACTTCTTTTTTACTATAGCTGCAGTCAAGAAGCAGAAAGAAAGAAAGAAAGAAAGAAAAGAAAGAAAGAGAGAGAGAAAGGAAGGAAGAAAAGAAAAGAAAACCAAAAACCAAACAAAACTGATTTACTCTCATGCCACATTCTTTCAGAGGTGGTAATAGTAAAAACAAAACAAAGCAAAACAAAAAAAAACACAGAGGGGGAAAAATATGCGGGAGTTGCAGTGGCCTTGATAATCCATAGGCTAGTGAATTGGTTTGAAGTGGATCAGATGAGTAAACACTATAACCTAACGATAGATGATAAGATGAATTTTGATTTACTATTAAGTATCTTTAGTGTACCATATTTTATATTCATCAAATAGAGCCATTGCTCACATAATTAGTTCTTTTTTTTTTTTTTATCCTTTTTTTTTTTTCTTCTGTACGCGGGCCTCTCACTGTTGTGGCCTCTCCCGCCGCGGAGCACAGGCTCCGGACGCGCAGGCCCAGCGGCCATGGCTCACGGGCCCAGCCGCTCCGCGGCATGTGGCATCCTCCCGGACCAGGGCACGAACCCGCATCCCCTGCATCCGCAGGCGGACTCTCAACCACTGTGCCACCAGGGAAGCCCTAGCAGTTCTTTAAAGACAGAAAACACACTTTATTTAGTGTTTGTATCCTCTACAACATAGTCATGCCGATAAAGGCATGCTTTATCTTGAATGGATTTTCACTACCTGTGAATTAGCATGTTGTAGCTGCATTTCAAGAGAGTTTTAAAGTTGTAAGTACATTAAAAATTGTATGAGTATTATGACATCTTGAATAAATAAAAACATTTCTTTTTCCTGATTTCATATATATATTTGTTTGTGCTAGTGATAATAAAGACTCTACCATTTTCCACTCTGCTGGAAGAGAAGCCCATATCCTCCCCACACAATTCCAGAAGCATGTTGTTATAAAACAAGGCCCAAGATCCCCTATCTACTATTTTTCCCCTAATTTCACCACCCTGGGAGAGAACATTTTTCTAATGTGGTTTTCTACAGTTTTCTACAAGGCTTTCAATGTGCCTTGAAATATATTTAGTAAATCTTTTATGTACTGTTGTTTCACAGTCCTTTGCTTTTTCTCTGAACCCATACAATTATGCAGTTTACTTTGCTATTGAATCTCAAGGTTATTTTCTTACTTCTTAATATAGTTTTTCATCATTTCTGCAGTGTTCTCTTTGGGAGAATCTTGATTGCTTTTTAGCTTAATGGTACCATAGCCAGAGAAAAAATGGTTAAGATCTGATGACATATGATGAATTGGCATGTCATTTGCAATTGTGTATTCTACCCAGCTCTCTATTTGAGGGAGATGTTTTCTCCTGGGTGTGCTAGAGAAATTGTTATAGCATCATTCCTCAGAAAAGTTATTCATAAGAATATATCTGTGAGACACATCTAGTCTGAGGATATGTCAAGGAAATGATTGTCCTTTCTGAACAAATGTCACATATTTTTATTAGAAGACTTATTTTCTTCTCATCCTGAAAGTGATATTAAACACATTATATGACTCTAAAGACTTGTGACTCTGATATACAAACAATGCCTGTTTTATTACTTCTGTATAACACGCAAGCCCTGTTTAGTTGTGTTCATTTTGTTAGGAATGAAAAAAGAGCACATTTGTGTTTAATTAAATTGGAGTGATACAGTATTATACCATCTTTTAAAAACTACTGGCAAATTTTAAATGTTCAAAGCACTATATAAATAGGGATGAGCAAAGTCTATTCAGGGCAAGGTAATTAGAGCATCTTTGGCTAGAAGATCTCTGAGTAAAAATAGCTAGTCTCATATAGTGTTAGAGAAAGGTAATTAAAGCTTGAAGAATAATGATGAAAACCTTTTGCTCAGATACCCTTTCTTTATTTTAGCTTTAATGCCTTACATTCAACATGGTGAACCCTAGCCTAGAAATCTCTATGTAATCAAAACTAGCCCAGTGGGTACTACTAAGATAAACTGTAATACCCTATATTATATCCCTGCTGAGGAAGGGAAATGCATGTGGCCTAATAACATAACAGCTTATATAAATTAAAAATATTCATCTTGCCTCTCTTCTGTCATATTTTAACTTTGTGCGTGTTTATATATATAATGCCCTAACCCCCACCTCCTCCTCCTTCAGCCCTCTTCCTCAGGTAATGTACAAGAATGCATTACAATAATCTAAGTTGAGATTGCTGGATTTTTAATGCTCTTCTTAACCCTCTGACAAAGCATTTATTATTCCTTTTTCTCAAATTTTAAATACAGGCATCCTTCAGCAAGCTGTCTCCAGCGCCCCCTCCATCCCTTAGAAGTCCTTTATATTCCTCCCTTTACACTCTATGCAGTGATTCCCAAACATATATTTCTGGTCTTCAAGTCTCCTGGACTCCAAAAACTGCATTGCTTGGATATCTATACTTGAAGTGTAGTGACATCTCACACTAAGTATCTTAAAAGTCAAGAATCATTCTCTATTCTCTCTAACCCTCTACCCTCTGCTACACATAGTCTGTACCGTTTTCAGTTCATGGCACTGTCAGTCACGTTTGACAATTTTTCAAGTTTTACATATTCAGTGAAAGCCATGTCCATTCTACTTACGTAACCACCATCATCTAATTTATCTCCTCCATTTCTATTCTTACTACCCATTGCTAAGGTTAAGGCCCACACATCTTACTGGGAATGCAGCAATGCTTGCTGTTGGTCTTCCTGCCCTCCTCCCACCCCCCATCCATTCCACCCACTGTTCATAGCTCAGGTCTTCCTTAAGCTCTGGCCTGATTATGCTATTACCCTGTTTAAAAACTTCCACTGGGTTTTTATTGCATCTTAAATAACCTAAGACAATAATTTGCAACCTCACTTCCAAAGCTTATCTTAGTTTAGCTTTTTAACCTCTTTTTACATATGTGCCATACTTTCGTCAAATGCAGTGAATATTTTCCCTCAAATATTTTACATTCTTTTCCATTCATGTATCTTTTCATATTAATATGTAAGCTTCATGAGTACAGTGATTTTCTCTTCATCTGTTTTGTTCACAGTTCTTTCCTCAGCTCCTAAGACAATGCCTGGCACATAACAGGTACTCAATAAATATTGGTTGAATGAATAGACAAGTAAATGAATGAAAGAAGGAATTGGAAGGTATCTTTCATGGGACTCAGCTATTCTTTTCTGAATTTGCAAAGATTCTGAGTAAGGGTCCTATATCCTTTCAGTAAATTCCCTTTCTTCTGTACTAACTTAAGCGGATCCTGTTCCTTCTAATCAAATGATCCTTGACCAAGACAGCATAGAAAAGTTGGGAAGACACTATTTCAGAATTTGGATGAAGGAACTTGGTTTAGAGACCTTAGGGCTCCTGTGGCTCCTCTCACCTTTGCCTTCACAAGGTATAAACAAACAAAACTTCACCCCTGAGGTCAGGTATCCTACAACCCAAGTATGTGTTGAATGAGGAGACACCCGCAGTGGAACTGCTAATTAAATGTATGCAGGGTTTCTCAGTGACTCTACATGCCATGTTTTGCTTACATGTGAACAAAGAAATTTGTCATCTATTAATTATAAAGCTTACTATAGTTAAACAGACTGTTCTATTAAGATATTAATTCAGGACATTAATTAGTTGATTTTCAAAGTACACTAAATCGTTTGATTGTCAAACCACAATAAAAATATTCCCATGTATCAGTATCCACAGATTTTCTTTCTTATTAAATGACTGAAACTTTAGGCGGAAGGAGGAACACAATCTTGATGAAAATGTTATGTCATTATTTTGAAGTTTTAACTAGTAGACATGACTTAGGGGACTCCACATTCCTAACCTGTTATTGTATTTCTTGTTTGAATAAATGCTTAGAACATCATTAAAAGGCAACCACATGGCTTTGATTATATGGAAGAATATGAAAGAAAAAGGACAACATAGATTTTAAGCACAATGTCAAGAAATAAATTTATAATGTACAGAAAGCTACAGATTAAGGAGAATGAGACCTGTTTCTTTACCAACAAAACACTTAGGCAGAGATGTATGTTTTCAGTGCAGACTAGATTATGACTAATTTTCTTTAGTCATAAAAGAATCTAGGAGGCTCACATGTAATGCTAAATGTTTACAATTAAAGTAAGCCTGCTCTTAAAAGCACAAATTTAGAACACTGGAACTAAAATAAATTAAGCCATAATTTCCACCTAAGAGAAATTAAAATTTCATGCTTTTTTCCCCTTAACTGGAGTAATTTTAGATATACTGAACATGCATCCTTCCATCTGATTAAATTTTCTGACTCTCCATCAAGTCCCCTGGTTAATTTCTCTCCTGCTGGACTTTTCAATAACATGTGGCTTATTTACACACCTAATCATGTTGTGAAGTGTTTTAGATGTTCTTTAATGAACAGTAAACCAATCTTAATTTTAATTAGTAAGACCAAAGGATTTCTCCATATATTTATTCTTAGAACAGGTGCACTCACGAGAAAGTAAGACTTAACTGTTTGGGGCAAACATTTTTAGCCTAGTATTCTATTCAAGGCAATAGCTAATAGCTGACATTATTCTTGGGGACAGTGGTAATGGTAGTATTATCACCTTTATTTCTTCCATTCTAGTTACTGGCTTCTAGCAAACTTGTATATTTTCTAACTACCACTTCACATAACTTTTGAAATGTATGGTAGTACAAATTTTAGCCCGTTTTACTCTAATATAGAAGATAGTGGAATAGAGATATAGAAGTCCATGCTTAAGACTGTACTAGAATTTACATGTTATGCTCTAAAACATTTGCTTCTTGGAAGCACAGGGGACAACTGAAATTTATCATCTTGCATGTATGAAAAGTCATGTTCTCAGAGCATAATGACCAACCATAAGCCTTCAATCTTTCTCTAATCCTCTCTGAATTTACATGTGGGCAGCAGGCCAAGAATTCAAAATGAGGTAGCTAGGTAAATTAGAATCTTAGTATCTGGAACTGTATAACTCATCTGGTGAATTTGGAGGGGCCTCTGTGACAGTGGTGCTAAATGTACTCTTTTCTGGAGCCCAGATTGCTGAAGACATTGCTTTAGGCTAGATTGTTCTACTCAGAGAAGAGTGAATATTTAAACATGTACATGTATAAAATATATTATTCAGGATAGTTATGTTATAAATCAGAAATGTAAGTAGTACCAGTTTTTCTAGATCCTGCTAACATTCTTCACCTATAGTGACATTAATGCACTGGAATTAAGTCTCTCTGATAGCCACAGTCCTCCTTGAGAATGAGTTCTGTCATAGCACTATCATGCTGGCAGGTCATGCAAATGCATTAAAGGAAGGCTTCATAACAGATGTTAATACTATAACCAAACTGTGCTTTTGTTTCAATTTTAATCATTCATATAAGGCCTAGATAGTTAGCATCCATTAAATATTTGTAAAGCAGTGATTCCACAGCATCCCTCAATAATATTTTTCAATATATTTTTAAGTTTTATTTCCTTTTATCTAGTTTGAAATATAATATCTGACATTCAGTAGATTATTTACTAACTAAGAAAGAAATAAATGTTTAGCCTAGTAACTGTTGTCAGTTGCCACTCTTCTAGGAAAGCATATGATATAGGCTAAGTTGTATTACTGGCATCATGTCTTAACTAATGTAAAAATATTTAAAATTTATTTATAGCTTGTCTATTTTGATATGGAATTTCTCCTAATGGTGTACTGAAATTATCTAAAATTATTAATTTTACTTATTTAAAATTATCTACAATGAGTATCTAGCACAAATAACTTAGATATGTAATTGTCTACATTATAAGCACTCTTCATATGAAAAATTGTAAAACCAAACAAAATAAATTGTGCACATTTTTATGAGTTTGTGGTATATTTTGGGATGATGCATAGTGGGGTGAAAGTCAAAGGAAGAGAGAAGCTTAAAAACTAAAAGTGGTAACAATGAATGCTGATATCCATTTAAAGATGAAGGTTCAGGGCTTCCCTGGTGGCGCAGTGCTTGAGAGTCCGCCTGCCGATGCAGGAGACGCGGGTTCGTGCCCCGTTTCGGGAGGATCCCACGTGCCGCGGAGCGGCTGGGCCCGTGAGCCATGGCCGCTGAGCCTGCGC
>NW_006777938.1:1500764-1502947 GCF_000442215.2 Lipotes vexillifer | reverse complement strand
AAAAAAAAAAAAAAAAAAAAAAAAAAAAAGATGAAGGTTCAGCTATCAGAGCAGGAAACTATAGGTAAAATCTGAAATGAATGAATCAAGAAATAGCTATATAAGCTTATGGATATTTAGGTATCATGCTAATTATTATTAGAAGAAAAACAGTTGCTTCTGGGAAGAGGAATCTTGTGAAAAGAGAAAACATAGGCTGTTTTGTGCTACTTGACTTTTAAATCATGAAGTTTGTGCTACATTTTAAGCCAGAAAACGGGAGATTATCATTTTTGTTGGTGGAATTCATTTGCGACCTTTCAAAGCTTAGGGTTTTAGATTGGGGTAGAAGCCATAGTGTAAGGGAACAAGAAATGGGAAGGCAGTGGAGCAGCAACCATAGCCAACTCCTTCAAGAAGCTTGATCTTGGGACTTCCCTGGCGGTCCAGTGGTTAAGACTTTGCTTTCCAATGCAGGGTGTATGGGTTCTATCCCTGGTCAGGGAGCTAGGATCCCACACACCTTGCGGCCCAAAACATAAAACAGAAGCAATATTGTAACAAATTCAATAAAGACTTTAAAAATGGTCCACATCAAAAAAAATCTTTAAAAAAAAAAAAAAAAGCTTGGTCTTAAGGTAAGGGAGTTACTCAGAAGTTAAACACCATGAGATAAACAAAGGTAATTTGCTATAAGTTATAGCTCATACAGTTTACTGATTTTTATCATGTAATATAATGATACCTGTATGTTTAAACATTACACTCTGTTATTTAAGTAGGTGCGTACATGGCCAGAAACTCTGTATGAGAAGTTGAATGCAGAACCTACAAGTCCCAGAAGCTTCAAGGGTTCAGTGTGGAGTTTTTTTTCCTAAGAGAAATTTTCTCTTTTTGGTTTTTTTATGTTAGCTAACATTGGTTCTTGAGCAAGATGGTGATTTTTCTTTTTCTTTTTTACAAACACCCCATTCTTTCTATTTTTTTATTTTTTATTTTTTAAATAAATTTATTTATTTATTTTTGGTTGAATTGGGTCTTCATTGCTGCACGTGGGCTTTCTCTAGTTGCGGCGAGCGGGGGCTACTCTTCGTTGCGGTGCGCGGGCTTCTCATTGTCATGGCTTCTCTTGTTGCGGAGCATGGGCTCTAGGCACGTGGGCTTCAGTAGTTGTGGCACATGGGCTCGGCAGTTGTGGCTCGCAGGCTCTAGAGATAGCGGTGCGCAGGCTCTAAGGTGCATGGGCTTCAGTAGTTGTGGTGTGCAGGCTTAGCAGTTGTGGCTCAGAGGCTCTAGAGAGCAGGCTCAGTAGTTGTGGCACACAGGCTTAGTTGCTCCACGGCATGTGGGATCTTCCTGGGCCAAGGCTCGAACCCATGTCCCTTGCATTGGCAGGCAGATTCTTAACCACTGCACCACCAATGAAGCCCACCCCATTCGTTTTAATCACAGTTTTTTTTCTGACAGATTTTTGATTGGATCCAAATTTGCAACCCAGACCTTAAATCTCATTTATATGTCTGTTATAGCCATTCTCAATATTTTAGTCTCTGGACTGCTTTATACTCTAAAAAATTATTGAGGACCACAAAAAGGTTTTGTTTATGTGGATTTTAGCTATTCATATTTACCATGTTAGAAATGAAAGACTGAAACATTTTAAAAATGTTTTATTAATTTATCTAAAATAACATTTATAAGTTCATTATGTTACCATAGCATTTTTAGTGAAAAATAACTTTTCTAACATAAAAATAATTAAGTGAGACGAGTAATGGTGTTTTACATGTTTGAAAATCTCTAATATCTGTCTTAATATAGGACAGTCAGGATCTCAAATCCGCTTTGCATTCACTTAGTTGCATTATCACATGTAATGTGGTCTGTGGAAAACGCTCCTGTACACTTGAGAGAGTAAAAAAGGTAAATAACATCTTAGTGTTAGCAGGAAGATAGTTTTGACCTTGAGGACCTTCTGAAAGGGTCTTGAGCCCCTCCCTCCCAATTAAGTTTTGATGCTCTCTGCCTGTTACCCACCATCCAATTAGCACGTGTGTGTATGCTAGCCTGTGGTGCTCTTGTGCGAGGAAGCTCTGATTGCTGTGCTGCTTTTCAGTTATTTACGCCAGTGGAGTTTTTTCCTCAACCTTGCCCTTTCTTCTTTTTCTTTGTAAAGGGAGGCTTAAAGGAGCATTCTTTTTTTC
>NW_006777938.1:1453387-1500615 GCF_000442215.2 Lipotes vexillifer | reverse complement strand
GGGCCTCTCACTGTTGTGGCCTCTCCCGTTGCGGAGCACAGTCTCTGGACGCGCAGGCCCAGCGGCCGTGGCTCACGGGCGCAGCCTCTCCGCGGCACGTGGGATCCTCCCGGAGCGGGGCACGAACCCGTGTCCCCTGCATCGGCAGGCGGACTCGCAACCACTGCGCCACCAGGGAAGCCCTCTCTCTATTCTTAAACCCACGCTCAGACAGAAATTAGAGGAATTAAATTCTGGACTGCGTGACAAGAGAGGCTTCAGGTATTGTCCTCCAGCTCTGAGCTGCCATTGGCTGTTCTCCAAACTTTTTTGAGTGCATACCCTGTCAGTAAAATACATTTGAGCACACAGTTTTAATTTTTGTAAATTTACTTATTTAGAAGTTATATACATAACCTACTGCACTCATATATTTATGTATTTATGAGTTGCACACATACGCTCTTGCACTCATGTTATGTTATAAAATGTACAGAAGTATAAATAAACTAGATTAAAATAAATGTGAAAAATTTGACTGTTTTCTTTCTACATCCAAGTGGATTATGGTACATACCCCCTTGTTGCCTTTCCCTCACTTTGGAAGCCCAGTCAGTTGTGGCTTAAACCACAAAAGAAAGGGGTGAGGAGATGGTATCTAGACCCGCTTTTGAGATTAAGAGAGGTTATTTTCTTTGTTTGTTTGTTTGACTTGGGAAGAATCTATGTAGGGAATGAAAGATATAAGAGATTGTTCACATAACAAATACAATAGAAGTTAGAAAGAGATGAGTGAAGAGTCAGGTGTCCAGGGTTCACACTGAAAAGCAGGAGGAACAATTTCTAAATATCCAGCAAATAGAACAGATATTGAGGGGTATGAAGTGAAGAAGAGGGAAGTTGAGAGACTTTCAGCTTTTTAGTATAGGTGAGGTCATCTGCTAAGACTAAGAGTAGGTGAGATGGAGTTTGAGGTTGAAGAGAGCAGGAAAGGTTTTAAATGACCATCGTGGGAAATGTGAACCTGCTTAAGTGGACACAAGGAAAGACAGCATGGATTGCTTAGCCATAACAAAAGCCTTACTGAAGTTAGATACACATTTGCTTTAGCCCCAAGAAGCTTGGTTTGGTGGCTTTTTTAGCAGTGCTTAGCATCTTGGAAATGAGAGTAAAGAAACTGACAGTAAAGACAATAGACTAGAAAATATCCAAAGTTGGAAATTTTTAAGTTTTGCATAGCAAAATTTCCAGAGGAGAAGGAACAGAGGGTGCTATTGATGTATTTGAAATGGTTGCAAATGAAGCTGGGTAGAGAGGCAAGTGAAACCAAGAGTTTTGATGAATTGATGGGAGATTAAAATGAGTGTTTACTGGAATGAGGAATCAGATAGTGGAGAGTTGAGGGTTATAGTGTTCAGAGTCTGGGATATGAAGTAGGTCATAGCTATTAGGATAGTGGTAATGGTAGATAATTGGAGTGGGTGGAAATGAAGATCCCTGAATTTCAGGAAGTGCTAGTGGTCAGTATGGCTATTAGGGTCACTTTTGAGGAGAAGGAATAGGACAAAGACTAACCTTTAAACCTTTAAAGTCCGTGGAGGAGGGTTATGAGGGTGGGAATAGATTGGTAGAAGTTTATGGCTAGGACTTGAAAATGAGAAGTTGGTAGAACAGTGATCTGTAATTGGCAAAGAGGAACTGAGGAGTGGGGGGTCGCACAAGAAATCATTTGCATTGGAGAGGTTGAGAAAGAAAGCCAGATTGTTAAAGGAACAATCAATGAAAACTTGAAGAATATAGGAGAGTTAACTCATTATTCTCAAGAGCTCAGTGAAAGGTGCCATCAGAATGGTCTGGGTCAAGAGCAGAGTAGGCATGGATAATATTAAGCATTTGGCCAGAATGTGCCAAGGACGATAAATACAAATGACAGAGAGGAAGGAAATGTGTGAAAACTAGTGATCCTTGGCGAATTTGACCAAGTGGAGATTTTGTTGTTAGAGACGCTTGCAAAACTAACCAATGCCAGGTGTCTAGATGAAGTGTAAGTTTGCTGGAGAGAGCCTCTGCACACTTCCCTTTATAGGACCTGAGGTTCTCACTGTGGAAATTAGCTGATATAGTGCTCCAGTGAACGAGTTTATAGATATTCCCTTTCTGAGAATCAGCCCACCAGTATATATTAAATTTTGTAGTATTGATAGAAATGACTAGTTGTATGCAGACTTACAACCAGGAACTGAATTTGGTTCATCTCTTCATACCAATTCATCCCCTACCCATAGTATCTGAGTTTCTCATTACACCTTTATCTATATGGTTCTAGGTACACCATGTTCCTTCAGCATTTTACCCTTAACCCTCTCTTCCCCATCCAGATGATTTCCTTCTTCTGTTATGTCCGAGTCCATATCTACTCTAATAAAGAATCTTGCTTATGAAGTACATTATTCTTTAACATTCACACCTGCCATCCCTTTGAATAAATTTCTTTGATTTATTTCCTAATATTCCTATGTGTTTTCTAATGCTTCTTCCCTCATTTCACCCTCTGCTTTAAAACTTATTTTGTTCAGGAGGTGTTTTCTCCCTCCCCACCTGCAGGTACTTTATTCAGGGCTGATACCCAGCTGAGGGGAGCCTGGATAGGAGGCAGGTTGCTACTCAGCTCCCTCAGGTGTGCCCCTTGGCTTGGGATTCTACCATCCACTAGTCCAGGGGGAGGGTTGCTTTTTCCTAATGTGCACAAAGGTGTTTTATGGACTAGCAGGGCCATGACTAGGCATTCCATAAAATCTGCTAGCACTGTTACATAGTATTTACTGAATAACAATAAGAAAAAAATCATTAATCAGCAATGAGCACTTGGTAGATACTGGGTGTTGTGCTAAATCCAACAAGGATTATTTCATTTATATCTCAAAATAATCCTATGAAGTAGGTCTTGTAATTACAGATAATCTAGAGGAATGGACAAATACTAAGATCAAGTCAAATTCATCTGAAATACTCACTACCTTTGCAAAGTAAAATGATCTGCTCCTTTAATAAGATTGGACAAAATCTTGAAATCAGTTAGAAGGTACTTGAGTTATTCTAGCTTTGAAAATTGTGTGTGTGTGTGTGTGTGTGTGTGTGTGTGTGAGAGAGAGAGAGAGAGAGAGAGAGAGAGAGAGAGAGAGAGAGAGAGGGAGAGAGAGAGAGAGATTTATCAGCAGAAAACTCTCCCACAGAGCTTGCTGCTACTTGGCAGGGGAGTTCTTTTTCCTGCTTATCTGTAGTTTGAGGTCATACATCTAATAATTCTGACAGCTCTTAAGTATTATACTGTAGTTGAAAAATTGATTTGTTTCATTTGCAAATTGGCCAGTTTCTACATATGGTCTTTAATAACCACACCTGTTGTCACTTTCTATGTATTTGTTATTGTGGTAACCATACTTATATATTTTTCATTGAATTGCAAGTTTTTTAAGAACAGTGATGATATTTTTAAGCTCTGTAATAACTCACTGTGACTGGATGTATTGAAGTGCTCAGTGCATAGTGAGCATTTAATGCATATTGGCTAACACATACTTATGTAAAGCATACTATAAATACATGTAGTCTTTCTTATTACTTGCAGTAGTGTTAAAGGCATAACACTGGAAATTATTTTTATTGAAAAAATGATGTAGCTAGTAACCTATCTTGAGTTTGGGTTTTAACCGATTTTGTCGTTTAGATCACTTGAAGACATTCCTTAGGCACCTGCTAAATCTTTGTTAATTAAAATAGGAATAATGGTTCTTGGAAGATCACTTCCAAATATTCAAATGCAAAAAATTGAACTCTTGTTAACAAAATAGATAATCATGAAAGTCAAGAAACTAAGACTAAAGCATTAAAATTTTCCGTATTAGTATGAATAACGTCCTAGTATGAATAACGTCCTAGTATGAATAACGTCCTAAAAACAGTGGTTCTTAGCTTAATGTAAAGGCTAAATTTAAATCATAGGAGATAATTATAATGGATAATATTTATGGAGTGCACATTATGTGCCAAGCACTGTGATAAATACTATATGCCTTATCTCATTTAATCCTCAAAACAACCCTATGAATTAGGTGTTAAAATTACCCTTGTATCATAGATGAAGAAACTGAGGCTTAACAAGTTTAAATAAATAGCCATAGTAAGTGACAGAGGTGAGACTTGAATCCAGGTATTTGAACAGTAATTTTTAAAAAATTATAGATGCTATAAAATGCATATTAATAACTATAGTTCTTTGTTCAAGTGTTAGCTCATAATTCCTTTAAAATGTGGAGCTAATGAATTATTTCCAAAAGAAACCTGTTGAAAGATCCCTGCAATTTCACAAACAGGAAGATTTCAGTTACACATATGAATAATATTTCACTAAGGTATAACATTATTATAATTAGTGCAGTATTACGGGGATGCAGTCTAACTTCATGATATTAAAATAGGTTATATTATATCAAGTTAAACACGGGAAATATTTATTTCATTTCAAATATGTTTTATAGGGGGAAATGTAGAAGCAGGACTTGGCTAAATAGGACCCAATAAAAATAATTTGAAAGAAATACTAACATCTTTTGCAATATTTTTGTCTTTGAAAATCCTTGTAAGATCCTCCATCTTTATTTCTAAGAGAGCCAGAAATTCTCTCCTGGCAAGTGACTCTCTGTAAAACATTACAGGTTGGTAGTGAACAAGTAATATCCCTCCAATTCTAGGAGACTACTAATACAACTTCTAGGAAGGCAAGTTTTTAAGTCTGGATCCATAACAGTAGACACTGTAGAAATACATGGTAGCAGTCAGTCAGAGCTGTACCTGTTAAACTTCCTCTTAGCTTATTAGGAAGTAAAAAATCAGCTAAGCCACTATAAATGCTATGTGGTTATAGTAGCCTTCCAGATGGTACTTTACTTATCTCAGTAAATTTATTTCTCTCATGAAGCAAAGTGTTCCATGGTCTAAAGAATATTTCATGGTCTTACATGTATTACGTTGTAATTCCCTAATTGCCTTTGTTTTATATCTTTACAAAAGTGACATTGTTTTTGATGCCATTTTTGCATTGAGATAATGATTTATATTTGATGTTTGTTAACATTAATCAGTAAGAATATTACTGATTTTTTAAATGTAAAAGCTAGGAATCAATTTAGGTAAACATTTTTAGAGGGTTAAACCATTCATTTTTATCTTGAAAGACTTTGGATCAGATATTGATATTATTAGGCCAGTGGTATTCAATCCTGGTTGTGTGTTAAAACCACTTGGGGAAGTTAAAAACAAATAAAACATACCAAAAACAAAACCAAAACAATCTACTCTGTTCTCGTCTCATCCTAGGCATTAAGTATACATTTAGTACTGTCATGTTGCACAACTCTAGGGACACCATTCATGTTGTGTTCTTATATAAATGGCACTTACTCCAGGAGTGAATGGTGCCTCCTGGCGTTGGGCTGCTGACTATGTAAGTAAGATAATGGCTTCAGTAATTACTGATACAGGAATAACAGAGTTACTATATAGGAATATACAATATGGCAGTTGCCCTGTGTACATTCCTCTTCAATTACAATGTACAAATGACTTCTTTGACAGTCACTCTCTATTTAAAATAGGTCAGATGTATGTAATGGGGAGACTGAGAAAAGGTCGGTATCTTACAGTAGCGAGGATTCAAAATATCCCAAGAGAAATAATGGGAGCTGCACTGAAATGAAAATTTGCATGGGGTTTCAGAACTGAAAGAGTGAGGAAGGGTCAGGTACAGCAAAAAGGGCTCTTTCATCATTTCAAGAGCTTATCTCTTTAAGACAGAACAGGAAAATACCTGTGATTTTAGAAAGAAATTCTTCATTAACTATCATTAGAGTAAAAAATACGTGGTACAACTATGGAGCCTCTTTCTAACATGACAAACTTATATTGATAACTGTGCTTAGGTTCTTTACATTTGAGTTAGTCTTCAGTGATGTAAAATCACTAGGCTCCAACCAGAGTTTGATTTCAAACCCATTTATGAGGCTAAGACGAAATGTGGCTTTAGGCTTTCTCCACACCGTTGTATATCCTTTATTGTGGTGAATATCAAAACAGCAGTTAATTATAGTAATGCCATTTCTGTTCTTCACTTCATTATCTCTGTCTTGCACTATTATTTTCTGTTGCTGCTGGCTATACAGCATCAGGCCTGGCACCAGTGAAGTGTGAACACAATGCCAGCACTGCGTTCAGCACAAGAATAGAAAGGCAGATGGCAGATTTTACTATTTATAGTTGGAGCCAATTTGCCTGAGGTGAGCCCTGCTGAAATGGTTCTTATCAAGAATGTTTTCATTTATTAAAGGTATAAGGAAATGAAAGCCAAATAAAAAGCCTCAGTCCCCAGGACTCTGAGAGCAAAACTCTTGCTATAGATTGGAAAACAATTCTAAGTATTGATTAGACATTTATGAACTGGAAAATTATATATTCTTCTCCCTATTCTCAAAATAAAGTCTTCAGGTCAGCAGCTGCTTCATGGCAGAACTTGAAGAATTTATTTTTCAGTGAAGTTGTGTTGCCATAGCAACTTGATGCAGAGTGAATTTTAATTATTAAGAATAAAATAGGTTTATGATAAGAACTAATTATTTAATACCATCAAATATATTATTTAAACTATGGCTGCCTTTTATTTTCTCAATAATCATTTCTTGACTACCATAGAATAAAACACAAAATAACTGCTTCACATTTGATTCTTTATATTTTTTTAAAGATTGATTGTTTAAAACTCTGATATTTTATATTATCAGCACGTTGAAAGAAAATTTGTATTCAAAATTAAAATAGTATGTGAATTATCTAGGCTTTCTTATCTTCAAGGCATCTGATTTAAAAAGTGTTTTATTATCAAGAACATAATGTGTTGATAACTAAAACAATCTATTAAACAACTTAGAATTTAGGTGGCCCAGATAATCTGAAATATAGCAATGAGATAATGATAGTGGCAAATAAAATTTATATTACACAGAAAATAAAGAATTTTTATTATAGGCCGAAGGAATTAATTTGATTCTATCATAAAGGAAAAATATTTTGAGTGGATGTATTGGAATTTAGCAGATTATTTAGTCATATTCTAAATTATGCCAAAACATCTATCCATTTTAAATCATGGAAAAATACTTGTCATGTGAGTTTTATTGGTTTTATTTAGATGAAATAACTGCTTGATTTAAAATTTTCACTTTCCTCTGGCTTGTACTGAGAAAGAAGGAGCTTATGGGAAGCTAGGTTTGGAAAGGGAAAACTACAATCTAAATTCAATTTCTTGCTTTGTGAATTTTCTATTCATTATTGAAGTATAGTAAAATGAATAAATAAATAAAAAGGGCTTCTGCTTAGATGTGACAGATTAAACACATGCTGATAGCTCAAGTCCTTCCCAAAGCCCCTCTAAAAGGAAACTAAAGGGGCTTTAAAATAAATAAACTCACAAAGGCAAAGAAAATGGGAGATAAGTTATAAAATTTGGAAGATGGAAAGCCAGATGCACGAGTGCTAACATAGCAGACCTGAGAAAGCTCAGTTATAAGTTGGCAGAGGAGAAAACTGAGAAAACTGCTTTACATACCAGGATCTCATACTACTCAGGATGGAAAACACTGGGTACCTCTGGAAGTGGAAGTTAAAATGGGGTTAAAAACAGGAGAACTGATTTTAAAATCTGTTTAAGAAGCAGTTGGTTTCCAAGATCCCATCCTCCTCACCTCCTCACCTCCTCAATGTAGCTGGGCTACAGTGCCTGTCTTATGTGGCAGAAGTCTAAGTCATATTTTCTGTAAAGGGTAAAATAAGGGTACCAGGACTAAGAATACCACAAAACAGTAAAAGGCAGAAGGCAGATGGGTACTCTGTTGAAGTCAGGGATAGTAAATGAAATTTTTGCATGTTGAATATTGAGACTTCCAGTCTTTGTCAGCTCACAGGATGTAGGTAATCAGGCATATACTGCCAAGGCAAGAGATTGGAAGAGTTTTCTCTAGTAAATGTAAGAAGTCCAAGAAGGAAAGACTTACAGATCCTTTGGAGGTTCCCCAAAGACATGGCTTAGTCAGATCATCCTTCAGTGAGTACCACTGTCAGCAAGCCCCATCCATTCTATTGACCTTCCACTCAGCTCTTTAGTGCCCTACTCTTCCCCACTCCACCGCTGCCACAAGCATTATTGAGCTATAGTTGACATATAACATTATGTAAGTTTAAGGTGTACAGTGTGATGATTTGATACACATATTTATTGTGATATGATTACCACAGTGAGGTTAGTTAACATGTCCATCACATCACACTATTACCTTTTTTTTTTTAATGGTGAAAAAATTTAAGATTTCTCTCTTAGCAGCTTTCAAGTATATAATACAGTACTGTTAACTGTAGTCACCATGCTGTATACATTAAATCTCCAGAACTTATCTGTCTTCTACAGTAAATGGAAGTTTATACCCTTTGACCAATATCTCTCCATTTTTCCCATCTCCCAGGCCTTGGCAAACACCATTCCACCCTCTGCTTTTATGAGTTTGACTTTTTTAGATTCTGCATATAAGTGAAGTCATACAGTATTTGTCGTTCTTGTTCTGACTTATTTTACTTAGCATAATGGCCTCAAGATCCATTCATGTTGTCTCAAATGACAGGATTGCTATAATATTCCATTGTGTATGTATTTGTGTGTGTGTGTATCAATCTTATTTATCCATTCATCCATCAGTGGACACTTAGGTTGATTCTATGACTTGGTTATTGTGAATAATGCTTCAATAATGCTGCAGTGAATATGGGAGTGCAGATATCTCTTCAAGATAATAATTTTGTTTTCTTCAGACATATACAGAAGTGGAATTGGTGGATCATATGGTAGTTCTATTTTTAAATATTTTTTGAGGAACCTCCATACTGTTTTCCATGGTGGCTGTACCAATTTACATTCCCACCAACCAGTGCACAAGGGTTCTCTTTCTCCACATTCTTGCCAACCTTATCTCTTTACTTTTTGATAATAGTCATTCTAATAAGTGATATCTCATTCTTTAATTTTGATGGTGGTTTAGATTTGCATTTCCCTGATGATTAGTGATGTTGAGCACCTTTTCATATCCATATTGGCCATTTTTATGTCTTCTTTGGAAAAATGTCTACTCAGGCCCTCTGCCCAGTTTTTAAATGGATCATTTGGGTTTTTTGCCATCTGTATGTCTTCTTTGGAAAATGTCTATTCAGTTCCTCTTCCCTGGTTAGTTGGTTTTTTGTTGTTGAGTTGTGTAAGTTCCTTATATATTTTGGATATTAACCACTCATCAGATGTGTATTTTGCAGATATTTTCTCCCATTCTTTAGGGTGCCTTTTCATGTTGTTGATTTTTTCTTTTGCTATGCAAAAGCTTCAGTTTGATGTAGTCCTGCTTGTTTATTTATTTATTTATTTTTATTTGTGTTTTTGGTGTCATATCCAAAAAAATTGCCAAGACCAATGTCAAAGGGCTTTTTACCACTGTGTTTTCTTCTAGGAGTTTTGTGGCTTCAGGTCTTACATTTAAGTCTTTAATCCATTTTGACTTAGTTTTTGTGCATGGTGTATGATAGGGGGTCTAGTTTCATTCTTTTGCACGTGGACATCCAGTTTTTCTAACATCATTTATTGAAGAGACTGTCTTTTCCCCACTGAGTATTCTTGGATCCCTTAGCAAATATTAGTTGACTGTATATTCATGGGTTTATTTCTTGCTCTGAATTCTGTTCCATTGGTATGTGTGTCTATTTTTTGCTAGTACTCTACTGTTTTAATTACTATAGCTTTGTAATATAGTTTGAAATCAGGAAGTGTGATGCCCCCAGTTTTTGTTTGTTTTTTTTCTCAAGATTGGCTTGTCTATTTGAAGTCTTTTGTGGTTCCATACAAATTTTAGGATTTTTTTTCTATTTTTATGAAAAATGCAATTGGAATTTTCATAGGAATTACATTGAATGACTTTGAGTAGTATGGACATTTTAACAACAATATTAATTTTTCTGATCCATGGACATGGAATATTTTTTCAGTTATGTGTCTTCTTCAGTTTCTTTCATCAATGTTTTGTAGTTTTCAGTGTACAGATCTTTCACCTCCAAAGGATTTTATTTTGAGCAATGGTAAATGGGATTGTTTTCTTTATTTCTTTTTCAGATAGTTCATTGTTAGCATATATTCAACTGATTTTTGTATATCAATTTTGTATCCTGAAACCACTGAATTTGTTTAGTAATTCTAAGTTTTTTGGTGAATTCTTTAGGATTTTCTATATATAGGATCACATCATTTGCAAACAGAGACACTTTTACTTCTTCCTTTCCAATTTGAATGCTTTCTTTTTTTTTTTTTTTCTTGCTGAATTGCTCAGTTAGGACTTTTAGTACTGTGTTGAATAGGACTGTTGAGGCTGGATACCCTTGTCTTGTTCCTGATCTTAAAGGAAAATATTTCAGCTTTTCACTATTCATATGATTTTAGCTGTGGGCTTGTCACATATGGCCTTTATTATGTTGAGGCCTTTATTATGAGGTATGTATACAGTTTGTTGAGAGTTTTTATCATGAAAGGATGTTGAATTTTTCAAATGCTTTTTCTGCATCTATTGAGGGGTCATGTGATTTTTGTATTTTATTCTATTAACATGATGTATCACATTGACTTGTGTATGTTTCTCAAACCTTTTCTATGGAAATACCTGTTTCATACTTCTTGTTCCCTCTTCTGGTGGAATTCTTAAGCTTGTATGACTTCTCTTGATCCTGCAAAGCTGTGCTGGGTGCTAGCAACCTCCTGTTTGCTTACTTTCCCTAGAGTAGTGCTGAATGTGTGAGTCTATGTGGTTTATCGTTAATACTGTAGAGGTGGACCAGTTTTCTTCATGTGCACACTAGCAGCCTGCATAGGTTTACTCTTGCTGCATTGGGGTTGTGTGTGGGGAGCTGGCCACGAGGTGGGAGTGTGTGTGGATCAGGTGCACAGAGCATTGGAGGTGCCAACCGGGGACCAGTTGATGGGATCCTCAGGTGAGACATGCACAGCAGCTCATGGACAGACTTCCTAATAGAGTCTGTGATGCATTTGTAGGACCTACATCCCTTTAATGCCCTCTGAGAGCCTCAGTTGCTGTTCTCCTAGCTGTTTCCCACTCCCCCCTCATGCAGCACATCTCAGTGTTATGGATGAGGCAAGAAAGAAGTGGGTCTTTTTGGCACTGTCCTGCACAGCTGGAGAAGCCAGTGCCCTACTGTTAAATATCATTAGGCATTAGAAGGATGCATTTGACATTAAAAAAAAGAAAAAAAAAGACCAAAACAAACAGATAAAAAGCTACTTGGAGAACATGGAGAATGTGTAGGGAGAAGAAAAAACATAAAAAATAGAATAAACTAAAATTAATATCTTGAGAGATAAGAGACAATCAAACAAAAACAGTATATTTATACATGCACATATGTGTTCCTGTAAGTAGGAACATTCAGGGAATTAAAATGAGCAAGAGGAATTAAAAAAAAATTTTTTTAAAGCAAAAATTTAAAAAAATTAATTATATAAAGGGTTATAAAATGAAGTTGAGGAAGTCCCCCAGCAAGTATACACAAATAAAGAGAGGTAGAAAATAGAATAGATAATTTAATAAAATTAGATCGTAACATTAGAAATAACAAAACTTACCACAGGCAACAACGTGAGTGAATCTGAAAATGCAACTATGAGGTGAAAGAAACCAGTCACAAATATATAGTGCATGTGTCCATTTATATGAATTTCGAGAATAATCAGAACTATGGTCATGGGTCAGAATAGTGGCTACCAATCAGGGGTGGGTATCATACAGCGTCGGTCCCCAACCTTTCTGGCACCAGGGACCGGTTTCGTGGAAGGCAGTTTTTCCACGGACCCGGGGGGCTGGGAGGATAATGGTTTCAGGATGATTCAAGCATATTACATTTACTTGCACTTTATTTCTGTTTTTATTACATTGTAATATATAATGAAATAATCCTACAACTCACCATAATGCAGAATCAGTGGGAGCCCTGAGCTTCTTTTCCTTCAAGTAGATGGTCCCATCTGGGGGTGATGGGAGACAGTGACACCTGAAGTGTGTTGCTTACGTCCAGTCTACTCCGTAATCTCGTTTTGGTTGCTGTCACTGCAGAAAATCCTGCCTCACAAAGATAGGGTGTTGGAAATGGAAGCAGGCTTTTCAGTGGTTTTTTGGCAATTTCAGGATATTCCACCTTGACTTTCATCCAGAACGTATGGAGATTTGAAGTCTCAAACATACTTTTAAGGCCACCGTCATTTGCGATCTCAAGCAGTTGATCCTCTTCTGGCACAGACAAAGTCGATTCACCTGGCTTATTCACAAACAGGTCACAGATCCATTCCTTCCCAGTTCAGGGGTCTTTTGTCGTTGGGAAGTAATGCTCAAACTCTTTTGAAAGCTGAGATAGGTGATCATGCACCAGCTGGGAGGAAGAAGGCCCTGGCTCAGTCTCTTTCAAAATTTCTGCTAATGTTTGAAACATGTCAAAAATCCCAGTGTTCCCTCATCTCCCCCATAATTCCAGTTTGGCTTTGAATGCAGCCACTTTATCTGCCAACTTGAACACAGTTGTCATTCTCCCCTGAAGTGACAGATTGAATTCGTTGAGCAGGTTGGATGTGTCACAGAAGTAAGCAAGTTTTGTGACCCATTCTGTGTCACTGAAATGTGCTGCTGCCAGTGGTGACTGTTTTTCTAAAAGAAATCTCTGGAGTGGCTCTCATAACTCAGAAACTCTGGGCAGTGATCTACCTTTAGAAATCCATCTCACTTCTGTGTATAAGAGAAGACGTGTGTGCCCTATGTCCATCTCCTCACAGAGGTGCGCGAACAGACATGAGTTAAGGGCGTGTACTTTAATGTGGTTGATAATTTTAATCACATCCTACAAAACGTTACTAAGTTCAGGTGACATTTTTCGGCTAGCCAGCATTTCTCTATGGATGACACAGTGCGTAGACTCACATTCAGAAGCGACCTCTTTGACCCGAGTAGTAAAACCAGGAAGCTGTCCAGTCACGGCAGCCGCTCTGTCTGTGCATATACCGAGACAAAATGACCAAATCAGTTTTCCTGATATGTAATCATTCAAAGACTTGAATAGTTCTGCAGCTGTGGTGTTGGCTGGCAACAAAAGTGCACATAACAGGGACTTCCCTGGTGGCATAGTGGTTAAGAATCTGCCTGCCAATGCAGTGGACACAGGTTCGAGCCCTGGTCCGGGAAGATCCCACATGCTACAGAGCAGCTAAGCCCGTGTGCCACAACTACTGAGCCTGCGCTCTAGAGCCTGTGTGCTACAACTACTGAGCCCACGTCCCACAACTGCTGAAGCCCGCACACCTGGAGCCTGTGCTCAGCAACAAGAGAAACCACCACAATGAAAAGCCCTCACACTGCAACGAAGAATAGCCCCCACTTGCCACAACTAGAAAAAGCCTATGTGCAGCAACGAAGATACAACACAGCCAAAAAAAAAAAAAAAAAAGTGCACATAACATATCCTCATGCACATCTTCCTGAAAAGTATATTGCACAAAAACAAGCACTGTTGCCTTGTTGTCAACATCAGTAGACTCGCCAACTTGGTTTGCATACCACGGTGACTCATTAATCCTGACAATCGTGTCTCAGTATCCTCTGCTATTTCAATTCTTCTAGTTATGGTGCTAGCCGAAAGAGGAACACGTGCCACCTTTTGACCTGCAGCTTCTCCTAAAAGTTCACGACAAATGTTCTTCGCAGCAGGCAGGATTAACTCTTTACCAATAGAAGAAGCCGTAGTAAGGGGCTTCTTGGCTTTAGCAATGTGGTTAGCCACTAAGAATGATGCCCTCCTTGAAGACACATTTGAAGAAGTGGTGGCCTTCAATAATTGCTTCTGTTCTTCGTGTTCATGTTTTTTTCTTTTGAAAAACTCCAAAGCTTGTCTTTTAATGCAGGGTGCTTTGTCTCCATGTGGCGAAGCACTTTTGAAGGTTTCATGGCTTCATTGGATAGCCGGTCGCCATATATTATACAAAGCGGGCTTGGAGAATGTGAATCACCTGTTGCAATGAACCTGTAATTTAAGTAGGACTCTTGGTATTTTCTTTTAAATGCAGCTTTCTTTTTGTTGGCAGTCTTAGAGTCTTCTGCTGTCTCATCATTGGGTCTTTCCTTCTTTTCAAAGAAGCTCTCCAGCAATGTTTGTTTTTTACTCATTTTGGCTAGTGTTAGCTTGTGGGCTTACCAAAACTGTGACTGAAACAAGTGTGCAGTGTGGGAAAGAGGCATGGATGAAAGTGGTAAATAAAATAATGGGCGGGCCACACACGGACTAAAATAAGTGTCAGATTCTGACTTAAAGCCTGCCACCAGATACAGCTGTACAACTGAAAGACATCAACTCACTTGCCACTATATAGCCTGCCACCAGATGCAGCTTAATTGTCACTTGCCACTCACTGATAGGGTTTTGATATGACTCTGCAAGCAATTGATTTATTATGGTCTCTGTGCAGTCAAGCCTCTCTGCTAATGAGCATCTGTATTTGCAGCCGCTCCCCAGCACTAGCATCACCGCCTCAGCCCCACCTCAGATCATCAGACATTAGATTCTCATAAGGAGCATGCAACCTAGATCCCTCACATGCACAGTTCACAATAGGGTTTGTGCTCCTATGAGAATCTAATGCCGCCACTGATCTGGTGGGGCTTAGGTGGTAATGCAAGCAATGGGGAGTGGCTATAAATACAGATGAAGCTTAGCTTGCTCATCCGCCACTCACCTCCTGCTTTGTGCACCGGTTTCTAACAGGCCACGCACCAGGGGTTGGGGACCCTTGTAATACCGTATGGTGTACTGATATGAATGTGTCTCCCTAGGTTTTATACCTTGGATGTAAATGTAAAACGTAAAAATTTTTTGACTTGTATGCCTTTCTGTACTTTGTTTTATGTACCTTACTGTGTAAGTTAACTCCATAAAAAAATAGAGGAAAAATATTAGCTAGTGTAAGAGGCCCAACACTTGAACAGTAAGAGTTCTAGGAGATAAAAATGGAGAGCAGGAAATAAAAGAAGTAACTCAAGGACATTTTCATGAGTTTCCAGAATGATAGGGCACACCAAATATCCAGCATATTGGATAAAAAGGTGGAAGAAGACAACGGAACAACACCTTCAAATATGTGAGGGATAATTAATTCCAACCTAGGATTCTATACCCAGCAAAAATGGACAAATATGAACATAGATTAATGACATTTTAAGATGTGCTAAGTCTCCATTCATCCTTTCTCAAGAAGCTACTGTGAAATGTTCACCATGAAAGGTAAGAGCGAAAATAAAGAGAAACATAAGTTATAGCAGGTAGAAGGTCTACCATGAAAGTAGAGGTACAGAGAACCCTGCAGATGAGGGAAAGGAAAATTTGAACCTGATAGCTGAATGGAAAGCCTATTGAATGACCAGTTCAAATCAGAATTCAGAAGTATCTGGGGAGATTTTTTTTTTTTTCAAGAAGATGAAGTTGATAAAATATTGAGAGTATTTGTATCTATTGAGAAGAGATTTACAAAATTAGGGGAGAGTTTTGGGTATGTAGAAAACTAAGAAACAGGACAACTATGAACTCTGAGTTTGGGCAAAACAATGTGGAAAAGGAAAAAGAAAAATAATAGTAGTGTATTATATGGATCAGCTATGAATAGCTTATGTAAGTGCATAACTAATAGTAGAAATGTCTCATGCAGATAGTACACTATGAAAACAGCAAAAAGGGTGAATCACAAATAATCCTCAACTTGGATACCAAAAACATAATGTGGAGCGAGAAAAGCAAATTTAGGAATACATGCCACTTGATACCATTTACATCGAGTGTTGGTATGTTATAAGATGTTTCTAAAAACTCATAAAAAACTGTAGAGAATCATGTGCTAAATATCCATATATCCACAACTGAGCTTAAGATGTAAATTTTACAAATGAAATGGAAGTCCCCTGTGTACTCCTCTCTGGTATCATCCCTCTTCCTCTTTGCCTAAAGGTAACCACTATTTAGATGTTTGCATTTATCATTCCTATGTATATCTTTATCCTATATCTATCCCTAAACAGTATTTAGCAAGTTGAATGTTTTTAAACTTTGTGTAAATGGTGGTATACTGTATGTATTCTTCTGCAGTTTGTTGTTTCTTAGCTCTACACTAATAAACTATTGTGGTATATCATATAATGGCTACAACAATTAAACTAGAACTAAGTAAAACAGATGTCAAAGATAATGTGCAGAGCTTTCCTTTATCGTGAGAGTTTTTCAGTATTCTAACTTGTTGCATTACATTTTATGTAAATGTTCTGTTTCTAAAACTTAAGTTTTGATTGTGAGTTAAACATAATGAATTTCATTAGCTCTGTCCTATTAGTTCACTAATGCCTTAGAAATTTTCAAAGGTACCATGTTTTCTACTCAGTAGCTTATTACCAGAGAGTTTCTAACAAACTAGTATAATTTGAGTCATTGAGGTCATGCTCGCAACTATAGTAAGAAAGCTGAAAGAAGGTATAGTTTGTATCTCCCCCCCTTTTTTTTAAGGAGAAAAATACAAACCTTGATTTCCACAGTTTAATTTGATACCATCAGTGTTATTGACTGTATGTGTTTCCCCAAGATTCATATGTTGAAACCCCAACCTTCCAGTAGGATGGTAGTAGGAGGTAGGGTCTTTAGGAGGTAATTAGGTCATGAGAGTGCCACACCTATGATGAGATTAGTGTCCTTATAAAAAGAGGAAGAGATCTAGCCTCTCTCCTTTATGTGAGGGTACAATAAGACAGCCATCTGCAAACGAGGAAGAGAGCCTTTATCAGAACCAAACCACCCTAATCTTGGACTCTGGCCCCTAGAACTGTAAGAAATAAATATTTTTTGTTTAAGCTGCTAGGTCTATGGTAATTTGTTATAATAGCCCAAACTAAGACAACAAGGTGAACTATTGTTTAGAGTTCTCTGTTGCATTTAAGACAACTTACCTGCATTTTTTATGTGTAGATGTAAGTGGTTTTCTCGTTTGAAATGTTATCAGTCAAAATATTATAGGGCTTCCCTGGTGGCGCAGTGGTTGAGAGTCCGCCTGCCAATGCAGGGGACACGGGTTCGTGCCCCGGTCCGGGAAGATCCCACATGCCGCGGAGCGGCTGGGCCCGTGAGCCATGGCTGCTGAGCCTGTGTGTCCAGAGCCTGTGCTCCGCAACAGGAGAGGCCACAACAGTGAGAGGCCCGCGTACCGCAAAAAAAAAAAATTATATAACTATGCAGGTTAAAAAGAATTTATCTTATTTCGTAAAAGGAATAAAAATACGGATCTTAAGGACTAAAGCAAACCTTTTGGAAGGATGATGGAGAAAGGGAGCAGAAATAAACCTTAGATTATTTCTTTCAGAAGTTTCCGAGCTGTGAATTTGGTCATTTCTCTTATAAGTGCTCTTAGGAAATGCCCCAAGAAATAACTAGGAATCATTTACCTGGAAGAAAGGAGAGGGTCTCTCTAAAGCAGTATTCTCAAAGCTTAGTGAGCTCATTAAAGCACAGATTGCTGGCCTGCACCCCCAGAATTTCTTATTCAATTGGTATAGGGCCTAAGATTTTGCATTTTGTACTAAGTTCCCAGGTGATGCTGCTCGGGAGCTCAGCTGAGCTGGTAAGAGTTCCCTGAGCTGCCAAGCGTTGGAGTAGCAATGAAAGCAACAAGCCAAAGATGAAAGAGTTAAGCCTTAATCGCTTATTGCTATGGTATAAGCAAGAGCCTAAAAATGGAGGAAATGCTGAAGTCACCCTTTTCCGTTTTCCATCTTCCCCCATGGAAGGGCACACTGGTTGAGGATCAGGTCGATAAGCACAGATATGCAGGTTGTCTCACTGTTGAGGGACCCCTGAACAAAAGGCCCCAGATGGGGTCTGGGGAGCCTGAGGGGAAGGACTGGGAGTGGGAAAGTACTCACTAGTGGGGGAAAGTGGCTTCAAGGTGTGTGTCATGCCCCCTCCCCTGCCCCCAACCAGAGATCTGGGAATGAAGGCTCCTGGACTAGGATTGTAAATACGGGAAAGAGCATGGTTGGCCAGGGGGCCCGAGTCCTTCAGTGCAACTCCTTTTAGAAACTGCAATGCATTGGCTGTGCACCAAGTCTGGTTTCAGGAGTTCAGCTTCCTTCATTTTTCCTGGTAAAGCCTTGGTCGGGTCTGGAAAATCATATGTGGGTTTTTAACCAGGAGATGGACTCTTCAGTGCTGATGTTGTTGGCTAGGGAACAACACCTTGAAAACCACTGATCTAAATTCTAAAGTAAAGCAGTGCTCTTTTGTCTGCCACTCATCAGCTCATGCCTATTTGAGATATTCATCACATTGAATTGTCTCATTTTCAAAATAATACTCATGCATCATTTTAAGACAGCTTTCAACCATCTGTTGACTAGTAAATATTAGCCTTGTTACTAAGTAATAATATTAAATGTTTGTAGTATTTAGACTAAATGCATTTAGATTAAATGCTAAATGTAGCATTTAGATTAAATGCTAAACCTTATTGTACTTTATATTATATATAAACTGCCACGGTTGAAAATTAAAGTGGTTTGAATTCCAGTTTGTAAAGCCATAGTCTTCTGCCTTAAATACAGTTTTTTGTATTGTAACAAATAGCATAGTGTTTAAGAGTTAAGGATCTGAAGCCAGATTGCCCGCGTTTCTCGCGGCTTTGCCTCTCTCTAGCTCTGTGAGTTTGGACAAGTTATTTACCCTCATTGAGTTTCAGTTTCTTCATCTATAAAATGGGAGTAATCATAGCACCTACCTCATAGGGTTGTTGTGAGGATTATTACTTGTAAAGTATAAAGAACGGCACCTGGCTCCTGGTAAACACACAAGCAACATTAACAGCCATTATTATTATCATCATCAGTCTCTTTCCCCTGGGAGGACTTTTATGTCACATTAAGTATTTTATTTCCTAAAAAATGAATCGTTTGCCATAAACACGTGCCTCCTTACTTGTTTTTTTTCAAACAGCTGCTAGCTGTACTTAGGTGAACTATAGATAATATGTAGCCTTTTGCAGTATTGTGTCTTATTGCAGGACACAAATTTGGGTCTTTAATTAAAAGGTAAAGAATTAAATCTAAGTGTATTAGCTCTTTAGATTTGAAAGTGAGTGGTGGTTTTTATTTCAGTTTGTTTCAAGGTACGTATGCCATATTGTATCTTTTATTCTCTTAATCCTCTAGGGAAAAATAACTTTTTTTTTTTTTTTTGCGGTACGCGGGCCTCTCACTGCTGTGGCCTCTCCCGTTGCGGAGCACAGGCTCCAGACGCGCAGGCTCAGCGGCCATAGCTCACGGGCCCAGCCGCTCCGCGGCATGTGGGATCTTCCCGGACCGGGGCACGAACCCGTGTCCCCTGCATTGGCAGGCGGACTCTCAACCACTGCGCCACCAGGGAAGCCCAAAAAATAATTTTTGAAATGATTTTCAAAATGATTTTCATCTTATAATTTTGGTATATTGCATTATAAGGCATATATGTAAGGGATTTGTGTCCCACTGAGCAGTTTTCAAAATTTTCAATATACGTATGATTGTATTTGATTAATTTAATTGAAAACGTTTTGGTTTTTGCTGCCCTTACCCAAGTTAACTCTACCATATTCTCTTTTGAATATGGTAATTTTTTGGTTTTGACATTATGAGGTCCAGATGGATGAAACTTTTCTACCATGGCCAAAGATTGTAATAATCCCAGGAGATGAAAATAGATGAATTTAGGGTAAAGAAGTTTCTGTTTCAACAGACAAAACTTTTGGGATTCTTGATAAGATTCTAAAGTATTCAGATCTAAAAGGTGGAGGCAATGACTAGAGTATCTTAAAATCAAAAGTACAGTGAAATGGAATGCAATTATTGTTACAAAAACTCCAAGAGAAAGAAGATAAAAGTATGTGTATCAAAACAAAAACTAAATAGTGATAACTATAATTAGTTAAGCTATACAAAGAAAAGCAGGAAGATGCAATAAAACACTTAATGAGACCTAGTGGAAAAATTGAGAAAAACAATTTAATGCCTGAACATTGAGTGCAGTTAAACATCAAGGGAACATAGGCCTATTGATACGTAAGAAGTGAGATTAAGGATGGTTAAAAAGTGAAATCCTAAGGTTCTTTTTCTGACCTGCTGTTCTTTTAAATAAAGTCAACTCAGGAAAGAAAAGTGATAAACTTTGAATATAGTTAAATTTTTAGAAAATTGAAACATTAGGTACCGATTATTGGGAATTTCAAATGGGAGTTGATAATGTACAACCTGCAGGCCAAATCTGGTTCACTGCCTGCTTTTATGTGGCCTGAAGGCTAATGGTTTTTTACATTTTAAGTGGTGAGAAAAAGTCAAAAGAAGAAGAATATTTTATGGTATGAGAAAATTACATGAAATTCAAATTTCAGTGTCCATAAATAAATTTTTAATGGAGCATAGCCATACTCATTCATTGACTATTGTTAAGGATACTTTTGTACTAGAAAGACAGAGTAAGTGGTTGTAACAGACACAATATGGCCCACAAAGATTGAAATATTTATCATCTGGCCCATTTCAGAAAAGCTTGGCAGATTCCTGCTATTGCCAATCTCCACTCTTTTCGGCTTCTGAATATCCCCTGTGCTTTCCTGTTTTCATGCTTTTGCTTATGCCACTGTCTGTATTGTTGAAGTTCTTTTGACTGTCTCTGTCAAATATCAACACTGCTGTTGTTTTAAGACCTAGTTCAGATGCTTCACCTCCACATGAATATAATTTCCTCCACTTTTCGAATCCCACAGAACTTGGTTTGTAGTTTTCTTTGAATACTTTTTAATGTTCAACTCTCCATTGTGGATATTTATGAACCTATATTATATTCACATTTGAATCCCTCATAATACATGAGTGGATTCAGAGGAGAGGTGGGTAACAGAACTAACTATTTACAGATAGTTTACTAGGATCATTAAGAGTGTTTTCCTTGGTCTTATTGTACCTAATAGGCACTTACAATATTTTTTAACAAATAAATTAATAAAATATATCTGACTTATTAGACTGTCATTCACTAACAACATCTTTTTAAATAGCTTTTTTAATTCATTCCTTTAAAATTTTTTTCACCTTTTTTAATTGAATGAAAGATTCAATTCTTTAGTGCTTTACAGTGTTCAAAAGTTTCACACACATGATTTCATATAATCCCACAATAACCTTCTTTGCCCCCTACCCCATTTTGCCCCTCCCCCCTTCCCTCTCCCAACTCATAACCCCTAGTTTGTTCTCTATATCTGTGAATCTGCTTCTTTTTTATTTTATTCATTATTTTATTTTATTTTTTTAGTCCACATATAAGTGATATCATACAGTATGTCTTTCTCTGTCTGACTTATTTCACTTAGCATAATGCTCTCCAAGTCCATCCATGTTGCTGCAGATGGCAAAAATTCATTCTTTTTTTTTTTTTTTTTTTTTATTAATGGGTGATAGTGTTCTTTGTCTCTATATATACCACATCTTTATCCATTCATTTGTTGAAGGACACTTAGGTTGCTTCCATACCTTGGAAGTTGTAAATAATGTTGCTATGAACATTGGGGTGCATGTATCTTTTTGAGTTATTGGGTTGCTTTTATTTTATTTTTGGATATATACCCAGGAGTGGAATTGCTGGGTCATATGGTAGTTCTATTTTTAGCTTTTTGAGAAACCTCCATACTGTTTTCCACAGTGGCTGCACCAATTTACTTTCCCACCAATAGTGTATGAGGGTTTCCTTTTCCCCACATCTTTGCCAACATTTGTTCTTTGTGTTCTTTTTGATGATAGCCATTCAGACAGGTGTGAGGTGCTTAACTCATTGTGGTTTTGATGATTAGTGATGTTGAGTATTTCTTCATATGCCTATTGGCCATCTGTATTTCCTCTTTGGAAAAATGTTTATTCAGTTCTGTGCATTTTTTAATGAGGTTTTTTTTTTGATGGTGAGCTATATGAGCTGTTTCTATATGTTGGATACTAACCCCTTATTGGCCATATAATTTGCAAATGTCTTCTCCCATTCAGTAGGTTGTGTTTTCATTTTGTCAATGGTTTCCTTTGCTGTGCAAAAGCTGTAAAGTTTAATTAGGTCCCATTTTTTTTAAACATCTTTATTGGAGTATAATTACTTTACAGTGGTGTGTTAGTTGCTGCTATATAACAAAGTGAATCAGCTATATGTATACATATATCCCCATATCTCCTCCCTCTTGCATCTCCCTCCCACCCTCCCTATCTCACCCTTCTAAGTGGACCCAAAGCACTGAGCTGATCTCCCTGTGCTATGTGACTGCTTCCCACTAGCTATCTGTTTTACATTTGGTAGTGTATATATGTCCATGACACTCTCTCACTTCGTCCCAGCTTACCCTTCCCCCTCCCCGTGTCCTCAAGTCCACTCTCTACGTCTGCATCTTCATTCCTGTCCTGCCCCTAGGTTCTTCAGAACCCTTTCTTTTTTAGATTCCATATATATGTGTTAGCATGTGGTATTTGCTTTTCTCTTTCTGACTTACTTCACTCTATGATAGTCTCTAGGTCCATCTGCCTCACTACAAATAACTCAATTTCGTTTCTTTTTATGGCTGAGTAGTATTCCATTGTATATATGTGCCACATTTTCTTTATCCATTCATCTGTCGATGGACACTTAGGTTGCTTCCATGTCCTGGCTATTGTAAATAGAGCTGTGATGAACATTGTGGTACATAAGTCTCTTTGAACCATTTGTTTATTTTTGCTTGTTTGCTTTAGGAGACAGATTCAAAAAAATGTTGCTGTGATTTATGTCCAGGAGTGTTCTGCCTGTTTTCCTCTAGGAGTTTTATAGTATCCCATCTTACATTTAGGTCTTTAATCCATTTTGAGTTTATTTTTGTATATGGTGTTAGAGAATGTTCTAATTTCATTCTTTTACATGTAGCTGTCCAGTTTTCCCAGCACCACTTATTGAAGAGACTGTCTTTTCTCCATCATATATTCTTGCTTCCTTTGTCATAGATTAATTGACCGTAAGTGTATGGGTTTATTTCGGGGCTCTCTACCCTGTTCCATTGACCTATGTGTCTGTTTTTGTGTCAGTACCTTACTGTTTTGATTACTGTAGCTTTGTAGGTCTGGAGTCTGGGAGTGACTAACAACATCTTTTTAAATCTAGCCAGAATATTATTAAGTTATTAGCTGATCATGGCATAAGTACTTCATAAATACTTCATAAATACTATATTTTTGGCTCTGGAATTTATTTTTGGTATTTATCAGTATGAATTTTCTTTTCTGTAGGAAATATACTTCCAAAAAATAGAACTATCCAGTTTTCAGTTTTTAACCTAACCTAACTTTTTCCTGCACCTTTTTTTCCCTCTGAGAAAAGAGAGCTCCTTGCTGCCTTTAAGCTGATGCAGCAAGTTAAACAGCGTGTTTCTAATTTAAATTGTTACCCAGGGCAGATATGACAGTAAAGTGGATTTTGGATGTTGTGCAAAGTTTTAAGTAAGTAAATGGGGGTGTGGGAGGATTGATTATGCTTTGTTACAACCACTAGTTGAGGGACTGATTTGTCAACAGAGCACTCAAATAGTGCCATGAGTGTAATTTGCTTGAAAGCAACATTTGCCTGACTTATTTGCAATTGTTGTAGTAGATTGTTTTAATAAACAAATTAGTACATTTTAACTAAATTGATAGTTTAAAAAAAAAACTAGGAATAGATCTTAGTGCAATAATTATAGTACTTAAGCTTTGATGATTTACAAAGAGAAAGATAACTTAATTTTTAGAAATGGAATTATTAAATCAGTAAGCCAAAAGAAATTTTGCAGAAGAGGATGATTTTTGTTATTGCCTTTAGCATGATCCTAAATTTGTAATTATGGTAATTTAATTGATGTGACTTTTCTTGTTTAGTGTTTTATGAATGAATACTTTTGTTATTATATATATATATATATATATATATATATATATATATATATTCTCAGGAGATCCATGGAAGCCTATAATTCAAGCATAAAAATCAATTTCACTGACAATGCCATGTGACTGTTTACTGTAAAGCTACAAGAATGTATTTAGGTAATGTCAGTATTTCTTGTTTTAGGAGTGGTATAAGATGCTTTACATACATTGTCTCCAGTTTTTCCTACAGCTCTTTTTTTTCTTTTTAATCTTTCAGTATTATGTGAAATTTTAGCCTTGGAGAGAAGTTAAGTGATTTGCCCAGGGTCACACAGGTGGTGATTTAAACCCAAGTCTCCATTCTTTTTACTAGCAAACAGGAAACTAGATATTTGGCATCTGTGGTCTTTAAAACTATAATTCACTATTAGTCTCTTTGGAGTTGTGATCCTGTATTTTCACGTTTTGATACCATTGTTGTCATTTGTTCAGAAGGAACTAGATTCAGTAAATGGCAAATACTTACTAAGCATCCAAACCAGAGTCACCAGATAAAATAGAGGACTTTAAGTTGAATTTGAATTTCAGATAACAACTCATAATTTTTTAGCATGTGTGTATCCCAAGTATTGCATAGAACATATATATACTAAAATATTATTTATTGTTTATTTGAAATTCAAATTTAACTGGATGTCTTGTATTTTAATTTGCTATATCTGCCAACTCTACTCAAAAATTTGGCCTAAGTAAATCTTTGGGAAAGTTCCAAGGAGGCTGTTCACTGTCAAAGAATACTGTTATCTCTTGAACACTGAATAAATACGGCCCTGCCTACCTTTTTCTGATCCGTGGTATAATATTTTTCTCCCTCTCCTATGTACCAGCTAGGATTCTTTATATATATGTATATATAATTATTCTTTATAATTAATATATAAATAATTATATATATGTGAATAAAAAATTGGATACTTTCTCTAATTTTTGCTTTTTTAAAAAAAACTATGCTCCCTAAATTATGCTTCTTTCCCTTTCTGGCTTCATACTTATTATAAACCATCTACTTTTGTAAACCATCATTCCATCCTCATTCCCCACTGAGCATATTCTTTATTACAACCCAATTATTTTCCTAACCTTGTGGGGAAAAAAGGTGCTAGTGTGTTCAGTCTCCTGAATTGTATGCCACGATTGTGTTTTTAAGTGTTTTCGTATACGGTATGAGAAATAAGCAAGAATGAATTGGTTACTTAAGTATTTCAAAAGAAACTTCTGATTTCATGGCGTTATTTGGGGATGAAAGGAAATAATCGACCATTAGTATGTATAGGTAGGAAACTGAAAGGTTAGATTATGATCCTATGAGTCTCAACAAAATGAAAGTTAAAAAAAAATGAAGTTAATGAGTGTAAAACCAAAAGTAAACAATATACACAAAATAATTAATCTCCATAACTTTACAGTACCTATTAAAATTATATTTGAAACTTTTGATGAGCCTGCAATAAGAGAACATATTATTTTTAGGAAAAAGGTATATGCATGGAGGTAATCTGGAGGATAAAAGTCAAAATGCTTACCTTTGTGACTAATGTGGAAAGAGACAAAACATTGATCATGGATGCTCTTGTTCTAATTAGGTATTTGATCCTAAAGTTAGACTCAAACAGTTCTCAGGGGGGTTTACTAGCTTTCTTTGTGATGAAGTATAGAATGTACGTGAATTTTTTTTTTCTCTATAGAGCTTTTATTTTCATTTGGATTTAAACATTGCTGGATTCTTGTGTCCAGAATTGGATTTTATTAAAGATTTGTCATTATTTAGAAGTTAAAAAGAAATAGGCATAAACACACACAAAGAAATGGTTATTCATTCTCCCTGTAGAATTAATTATATTCAATTTTGTTAGTCTCTTTAGATATGCGTGTGCATGTACGTATCTTTCAAAGGTTTTAAAATGTCTTAGTTATGTCCCTTGCTTTTAGTAGATTATTGCCTTTGTGTATTCCAGTAGACTGACTGTTTGTGTTAAAATGGGGTCATGATTCTAGGTCTTAAAGCTTTCATGATTGTTATATGAAATTATGCTTAAATGTTGCTTCTCTCCTTTGGGACTTTGGAACTTTAAAGTACCACTTTCCTGATGTGAGTGATCGGTATTCACTCTAAAGACCACTACTGTTGTAGTTAGTACTATTCTAGTCTACCAAACCTTGAATTTTCTAAATTAATATTTGTGTTTCATCTCATGGGATGTGATGTTTACCATGTCTTTCCTCTGTTGCGCATATGTCAAAATTAAACAAAATCACGCAGAATTTCTATGACAGCCCCATTTATATACAAAGTTTTAGACTTTTCAGGATTGTACCCAGTCATTTTTTAAAGGAAACCTCCCCTACATATCTCAGGACTTTGGAATGGTCCAGAAGACCCAGAACTTCGCAAGTCCATGCTGTTAGGATCTCAGAGAACTAGTTGCTCTGCGCGTTGTATATACTCAGTCAGCAATGATTACTTGTGATGTAAACAGGAGCTATATAATAGCCAGGAAGCAAAGATTCCCAAAGATTAACAAAGATTCCCAAAGATTAGTTGGTGATTGATTTGCCAAAGGAAGTTTCTCTTTAGTCTGGATAGTTACTATTATGAGAGGACCCTAGAAGATGTACTCAGAATCCTTTTGGAAGAATTGAGGTGTTTAGTTCAGTGGGAACATATTATGTGTTCCATATTTATAGTTTTATAGTCTTCCATTTCCCAATTTCTTCAACCTTTTTCCTTCTTGAGAGTTATGTTTTCATAGTTGTGGAGAAATAATTAGTTTTATGAAACATGCATTTCCTAAATGATTAAGGATTAATTCCAGAGGAAAAAATATTCATTGTGGCTATGAAAAATGCTCTGACAACCGGCTTTCATCTTTCATAATTGCTTTACATTGAATTAGAAAACTTCAGTTTTTCCATGGGCTTGATAGAGAAATTGGGCATATTTTAAAATTAAATTGAATGTGTATAATTTTATAAGAATCAAAAAGAGTCTTGAAAAATTCATCTTTTTTAAAACTTCATTTTGTTGTAGAATAGTGTCTGCGTGTAGTAGGCACTTAATATGGTTAAATGAATATGATAGCCTCATATTAATGGAATTTATAAATGCTAAAATAATGTGGATATGTGTTTTCTATAGGAAATCTTGTCCTTATTTCACCTCAGGTTTCTAGCATAACATTTTTTTCCTCTTTGTAGATATCCTTTCATCAGTATTTTAATTATTGACGAGGTCTGCACTGGGAGAATTTATTCAAACGAATAATATCAACGTCAGGGAAGAAAGCACTCTGGAAATTTAATATTTGGTCTTTTCTCAGTGTTTCTATCACTTTCCTTAAAGGGGCAGTTTAAATGAAAAACTCCAAAGCAAAAATAATCTTAACTTTCTGCAGCTCTGTGAGTGTGTGTGTATGTGTGTGTATATTTGTGTATGTGTGTAAAAAGATTGAGGAAGAAGGAGAGATAGAGGAAGGGCAGGTGGGGAGACAGAGAGGGGAAGATTTTACACGTGCCTTCTATGAAATTGTGACACATTTCCAGGATGACTGAGAGTGATAGATTAAGTAGAAAGAAAAATAAACATTTTTCTTTCACGTGGGAAGAGTTAAACTTTTTTCCTTTTAAAAAATTGGTTTTCATCAAAACAAGTAGTAACAAGGTTAACAAATAGTAACTTTTCGATCAAACTGATAGTTGCTTTTAGAGAATAGCTTAAGTCATTGACTAGAGGGGGGGAAAGTCTTTTAGAAAAAGAGTCTTGAAAAATTCATCTTTTTTAAAACTTCATTTTGTTGTAGAATAGTGTCTGCGTGTAGTAGGCACTTAATATTGTTAAATGAATATGAAATATTTTATAGTCACTTTAAGGAAATTTGCTAACATTTAGCAAGGAATATTGTTATTCCTTTTGAGCAAAAAGTAGAGTATCTGAATTATTGCCTGCTGATTTCGCACTAAGGCCTTTTAAATAATTCATTTTTTCTTTTAATAAGGAAAAAGGCAGATTTAGATATTATATGTTTATTTTACACTTTAAAATAATTTTCTTTGTTGTTATAAGATGAAATAGATCTAAGCCAAGGATATTTTAAAATTGAAGAACATAAATAGATATTATCTTGCTGCTTCTGAAGTTGGTTTTTTAACTTAAAAGGCCAACAGTCTCAGGCTTCCCTGGTGGCGCAGTGGTTGAGAGTCTGCCTGCCAATGCAGGGGACACGGGTTCGTGACCCGGTCCGGGAAGATCCCACATGCCGCAGAGCGGCTGGGCCCGTGAGCCATGGCCACTGAGCCTGCGTGTCCGGAGCCTGTGCTCCGCAACGGGAGAGGCCACAACAGTGAGAGGCCCGTGTACAGCAAAAAAAAAATAAATAAAAATAAATAAATAAATAAATAAAAAAGGCCAACAGTCTCATTTATTAATTTCTTTGAAATAGAATCGCCTTTCCTTTCTCCCTCAACAAACCATAAAGATAATTTCAGAAATGCATTCCCAGCTGAGCTTTTGTATTTTGTCAGTTCTTCTGTGACTTAGATGAAGTTTCAATTAAAAATAGACTATAAACTTATATGTGGGAAGCAGTTGAATGAGTTGCTATGACAGTTCATATTATGAGGTTGAACCAAGTAGAAGTAGCTTAATAAGATTTGAGAAACATAGAGCTATATTAGTACTAATGATCACCCTTCTTTAACCTGGGGTGGGTGTATAGGGACATGTCTTCCTCTCAGAGGACAAAAGGCTAACTGGGGGGAGTAAGTGGAGCCTATAGCCCTGAACTCACTGCTACTAAGAACCTGTCTTCCTAAGGAGCACCCCTCTTTCCCGTTTGTGGATATGGGTAAAAGATTTTGGGGAAACAGTCATTTCTATATGGCTGTCTCCCCAGTCCTCTATAGCCAGTCCTCAGCAGAGATACTTAATAAATCTACATACCATCAGTAACTCTTGCACTTCCTGATTCTGAATCAAGGAAATTTAGATTTTTCCTTTCTTTATGGAATTTTCTAAGTCAGATTCTGCCATATTGTACACTATTTATTTATCAGATTTTTGGAGTATTGCAAAGTGTATCTGTGTGCCTACAAAGAAATTTTAATATTCTATTATTAATGTGCCATTAGACATTAAGCTTAGATATCGGACAGGAAAGCAAACAGCATTTTAACTGGCCTCTGTTTTAAGAAAAGATTTCCATTTACAGAACACTGCTGGCAACTAAAAATGAGAAGAAAGTTGGCAGCTCTAGTTCTATGAGGAGATGGCTAATAAAATTCATTTGTATAATGAAAATTCAGATATCAGAAAGCGTATATGTAACATGTTTATTTCCACATTTCTAGACGGAGCTGTAGGTAGGTGAAATGGAAAGATTTCAGGAAAAGCTTGGTTCTTCATGGGGGAAGTAGGGCTACCATTCTAACTAATCGTGTACATTTTATATATGCTCTTCTCTGCTTATAACCTGTTCTTTTAATTTCACTTAATAAATCATTATAAATATTTTTCCATGCCACTAAACATTTTCCCATAATATAATGTTTAAGGAGTGCATAATATTTTTTGGTAAGGCTTTTACTGTATATATTAAACCATTTTCCTATTGTTGAGTATTTCCTGATAGAATTTTTAATATTCTACCATGAAGTACAAAGAATCCTGTTTTACTTTTTAAAGCACTATATGCTGACTCTTTACAATGACATACAAAGAAAATATTTTTGGTTTTTTTCCAGCTCATTTGAAGTACTACATGCTAGGGAAGAAATAGTTTCAAAAGCCCACATTAAGTAGCCCAGTTAGTAAACCTCTAAAAACAGCTTTCTTGACAAGGCTAGTAGGACTAAATGGGACACTCATACTTGGTCTTTATTGATTTTTAGAAGGTTACTTGCAACTTTGCTTATTTGCTCTACCATCAGCATTAATCACATCACCGAGAGCAGGTTTCTGTCTTTGCTTCCTCCCTTTTTCCATACTCTGAGCTCTATGAAGGTAGAGTCTGGCCTGTCTTCTGTGTCTCATGTGCAGCTAGTACTTTTTTTTTTTTTCGTATTGGATGATTCAAGAAAGGAAATAAGTAGGGAAGGAAGGGAAGGAGGAGGGTTATTTCTTGCAGTCTTCTCATTCTCAAAACCTATGATGATGAAATTTAACTTGAGAAATGTTTTCCTCAAACCTTATTTATAATTTTAATTAAAGCTCATTAAAGCATTCCTGTGTTTTAAATATTTATGACCCTTATGTTGAGGCATACTTTTGAAGTGTATATTTTTACGTTTTTTTGTTAAAAGATTTTATTGAAAATGTAGTGACCATAATATTTTGAATATTATAATCTTATCTGGAGATACTGATATACTAGGTTTATAGGTGGTATACCATTAGTCCATTAAGAAATGTTACTTTAAAACCAGTACCTCTAGACTAATTTTTTTAAAAAATATTAATTAATTAATTAATTTATTTTTGGCTGCATTGGGTCTTTGTTGCTGAGCGCGGGCTTTCCCTAGTTGCGGCGAGTGGGGGCTACTCTTAGTTGCGGTGTGCAGGCTTCTCATCGCGGTGGCTTCTCTTGTTGCATATCACATGCTCTAGGAGTGTGGACTTCAGTAGTTGTGGCGCATGGGCTGAGTAGTTATGGTGCGTGGGCTTCAGTAGCTGTGGCGCATGGGCCTAGTTGCTCCACGGCATGTGGGATCTTCTCGGGCCAGGGCTCGAACCCATGTCCCCTGCATTGGCAGGCGTATTCTTAACCACTGCACCACCAGGGAAGTCCCTAGACTAATATTTTAAACATAAGCATATAAATGTGAAATTTATATTCACATTTGAATAAAACTCCTTGGTTCACTAAGTCCAGAGAAAGCCTCATTAATATAGCAGAGGTTGCCTTTGGTGTCCCTCCATTGCATTACACAGGGTAACCATCCCAATCTCCATGAACATGCTACTACTTTGTATACAGCATCAGTGCATGTGTGCCGCCCTAACTAAGCAGTCATTAGGGAGGTGGTTAGAGATACCAGAAGGACAATGCAGCGGCTACTGCCGAGCACTCTTTTGAAATTTGTGGGGACAGGGTAGGGAGGATGGTTGGAGGTGTCTCCTAGACTGACTGTAGTACACCTCACCTTGGCTGAGAGTACATTCTCGCTTTTGGCCTGATTAAATCCTTGATGAAGGAGCAGCATTCTCAAGTCAAATGGTTAGACTAGTTCCTTCCCTCTGTGAAAGGGAAATATGAATAGTTACAATTGCATTTCATCTGTTGCTTCTATAATTACTTAGTCAACAGACATTTACTGAATACTTTACTAGATGCCAGAAGTTGTGCAAAGTATTAAGAATACAACTGTAACCCAAGGCAGTCCCTGATTTGGTATGAATTGAAGTGAGGGATACACAAACAGGAAAACAGTCAATTTGGACACCTAACTGAGTCTGGGCAGAAGGATAAGAAAGGGATGACTACCATTACCTTACCCTTAACATCTATCCCACCCATTTCCTTTCTGCAATTTTGCCTGTAATTATCATATTTTAGACCTTCCCACTTAACATTATTAAAACGTTATACAGTGTTTCTCAAACATCTGCAGCTTAGAACTTCCAACAGCTAGTGAAGGAGAGGGAGCCTAGTAATTGAGTAGAGAAGAGGAGTGTGGTACTGCCTTAGAGCACAACCCTAATGATCTGCTATCATGTGAGTTTTACATATTTTTCCACATTGTTTGTGATCAGTGTGCAAAGTGTGATCCTGATGCATGTGTAAGGACCTTTTAAGCAGCACAAAAAGTTACAATTGTTTTCAACTCTCCAAACCTTCCAATAAAATTAAATTTTAAGGAAGATCTTCCATGAATATCCAGTGGTTTCACATACTCCAGGCACACTATCGTTCATCAAGTATGCAGCCAATTAGTTACCCTCTTCACTAGTCAATCTTGTAAAATGCTGCCAGAGCAGTCTCCTTGAAGCTCACATTCTGTTATGTTATTTCCTTCTCCTCCAGACTCCTTAGCCTGCTTGAAAACACTCTCTAATCTGCATCAAGCCCGCTTTTCCACTCTCAGATCTTACTGTCCTCTTGTGTGTACCATGGTGCAACTATCTCTGAGCTGTTCTTTGGGAAAACCGTTTCTTTGCTTATGATGATACTTCTATCTGGAATGCACATTTCTCTACCTTTATGTGTGAATATTTTAACTGTTCCTAAGGTTCAGATTAAATACTAACTCCCTTGGAAGCTTTTCCCTGTTTTTCAACCTGAGAGTAATATTTCCTCTTTCAGTTTCTTTGTGAATATCTTACAGTTTTTACTAGTACTTACCTCATTCTTGCCTTATGATTCTTCACACATCTCTTTGTATTTTCTGCCAGATTATAAACTATTTAAGAACAATTATTTTACATTTTTCCAAACATAATATTGTGTGCCATGTATTCTATATAGTATGTGCCCCATAAAGGTCTACTGAAGGATGACCTTACAGATATACCACTAAATTTTCTGTGACTTAGTGGGTTTTTTTTACCCACAAAGTGGATGTAATGATATTTCACTCTGCATTATAAAATTATTTATCAAAGTATAACCTTATAGACATACTACTAATCTAGGACTTTTGTATTCCATTCCCACTGCTGCCATTTACTCTTTGAATTGCAACCTGACATTTAATTTTTCTGTGACTTAGTTTTTTTTACTCACAAAGTGGGTGTAATGATATTTCACTCTGTGTTATAAAATTATGTTATTTATCAAAGAACTGCTTTGAACTCCCTGGGAGGAAAATGGTCAAATTTATAGAAAAAAAAAACAAATAGGATTTTGCCTCTGCAATATGAAAATTTTGAACACAATTTAGAGATAATTTTGTTTAAACATCAAATAGTCTAGAAATACAGGGCCAGTACTAGCACATGTGTATGTATGTGTGTGTATTTTTTCCTGTTTACAAGCTTATTTTATAATGTGACACCAATACCAGACCAATATCAGTGTGTCTGCTAAATTTTTAGGAGGCTGAAATTGTCACAGAAAAACATATTACTTTAGTGTAGTGGTTGAGAGTCTGGGCTCTGGAGATAGAATTCATTGATTTAAGTCACCTTTTAGCCTTCTGTGACCTAGGGCAAGTTATTTGACTTTTTATGCTTTGTTTTACTCATTTATAAATCAGAATAATAATTACTCTTAATTAGAGTATCCTTTTCAAGAATAGTTAAATTAATACTGACACATAGTAAACACATTAGTTATTATTATAATCTTTTCATGGAAAAATCCTACCTAGTTAGGCTTAGTTGGAGGTCAGGCTAAGTGGTTATGAGGTTAGCATTAGATAAACCTGGGTTTTAATTCTTGCTCTTCTTGTGCTACATGTATAATTTTGTGGGAGTTACCTAATTGTTTCCATTCGAGTTTTTGAGAATTGGGTGAAATAATACGTATAAAATGTTTAACATATTGCTTGGTGCATGGCAATTTTTAACAAACATTATCAACTGATTATACTTATGATGTTCTACCATTGTCTTCTTCACACAGGCTGCTTCAGTTCTGTGTGGTATTTATATTAGCATAGAAGTAGAGATTTTTAAGTAGAAAGGAGTTTTGTCTTAAAGATAAAAAAATCATAAAGTTAAAGAATAGATCTAAGTGTAAATATAAAGAAAATAAGGCTTTTCCAGACCTGTCCTGAAAACTCTTTTAAAGGTTACTATGAGATTGGATGTTCCACTGACACTCCTGAGTGTTAGAAAAAAGCCCTTGAACTGCTGTGCAGTTGGGTCTGGTGGCAGTTCTAGTGAAATAAGAAGCCAGAAGAATTCTGCTTCTTTCATTCCATGGTCTCCAAAATGAGTAGTATACTATAACCCAGAGGGTAAGGAGACATGTTAGACAATCCATTTATATTTGTATTATCTAGAAGTATTTAATGTATAGGTTGACAGTAGTGCATATAGCAAATCTACTAAGCATAAATATATTAAGGTAGGGACTAGACTACCACTTTCGAGACTAGTTATATAAAGCAGAAGTTCTAGTATAAACAAAGTTTAGATATTTGCTGGTGGTATAATTTGGATATTACTCAGTTCTCTAAATTCATCAGATCTTTCATTTCCTGTAATGTGCCATACATAATAAAGGGAATAAGAACTTTGCTTTGAGTCTTTTTCCATAGTAGACTCTTTTAAAGATGCCTCTTTTGGTAAAGGTGAAGTGGGGGATTTAGAGCCATTAGAATTGTATCATGTTATATGCTTAATATTAGAGAAAATTATAGTACTAATCACCCTGATTTTCTCATGCCAGTTTACAAATGAGACTATTCTCTAAGTTTTTCAGAAGAGTAAAACCTCTTCTCTTCATCTTTTGTGAGATACATTTTTATCATCTCCACATAAATTTGCAGGGGCATCTGTATGCCACTTATCTTCCAGTATTTCATTACTTGGCTGGAGTCCCCTCAGTTTTGCTTAACTAATTCATCTTGGTTGGAAAGCTTAACTACTACTAAAGCTTCAGGTTCTGTCTCCTTGTCACTTTTCTCATTTTTAAGTTTAACATTGAGTAACTACTTGCTGTTACTTTAGCTGCATATGTTCAAATAACACTAAAAGTATACCTGAATCTCCAGTTGGTATTTTACAAGTTTAGTTAGAAAGTATCAAACAGGTTTAAAAAATAATTTAAAGCTGCAACAGTCTCCTAGATTGAAAAAAGAAAATCTCACAACTATAAAAATGTCTTACTACTGTGCGTGTACCATGAAGATTTAAAAATTCAGTGACTGATTCCTCAAATAATATAGGCAGATGTTATATAGTATGTGTTAAGTCATGCTGTCAATGTACCTGAACCCCTGTCCTTGAGTCCCCTGTGAACAGTGAAGTGAAGCAATGAAAACTAGATTATTGCCCTCAAATCCATCTGTTAGGTTATCACCAACTCTACAATGGTGGTAAAGCCAAAAGCTACTCTGTTGGCAATTTTTGCTAACATCTCTTAGCATACTGTACCTCACTCTTCTTAAACATATAACTTTATATATATGTGTGTGTGTATGTATATACATGCACACACACTAGTAGTTCTCAAAAGCAGATGGAAGAGGCAGCCTTAATTCTACAGTGTGGTGCATTATTTTGATGCTGTTTTCTTTATAATGAAAATTATAGAAAGTAAAGCTCAGAATTTTTCTTGGCTTGTGGAGGTTGTTGGAGTGGTTTCTGGAGATACTTGATAGAGTAAGAATGCTTTGAAAGGGGAGACTGGATTTTAAATATTGTGATGCAATCCTGTATAGGTATTCAAACCTAAAATGGTGGTGAAGGGAAAAGCAAGTTTGTACAAACTTGGTCACCTTTCTAAGTTAAAGTTTAGAATTATGCAGAGATGAAGTGAAAGCTTTAGACTTTTAGTAATAGCTCTTGAGATCTCAAGAAATGGAAAAAACTGTAGAAGCAAAACTATTGAAAAGCCAGCCCAACTTGTTCCTGAATCCTTAAAACCAAGAATAATTCCAGAAGCTTAGGTGTTTTCCTATAAATAGTGTAGAGGAATTAGCTTTGCCATTAAATAGGAATTGAGCACTATACCAGTTTGGAACCCTTGAATCTAAAACTAGCCAGGGACCAAGCTCTCTTTTAGTTTATAATCCCTTTCTCTATCCTTCCCTGACCTTTGTTTAAAGAAGTACTCTTGTAATAATTGAGGGATCTCATTTTTAATATTTTTCCTGGGTTACTGTTCTATTTAAACTAATCTCCCTCCTTTAGTCATTACTTTCTGGACCACTCCCCCTTCCCCCCTGACATTAATCTAATCATGTTTTTGTCCTATTTAAAAAATGGCCATGGTACTTACTGCCTGAAGTCCAAAGTCTCTATCAAGAAACACACATTCTCTCACAATTAGGGTAGCCAAGCATCCTGTATTTAATGATTCTGTTGTATGTCCTATATTGACTTTATTAGGATGCACTAAATATCATGTATTCAGCATTTCTAATACAGTATCAAAATTCAGCAGTTAGAGCTTTTTTCCCCACCGCAGTAATTGGCACTTAAATCATTTAAATGACAATACTAGCTGAAAATCATACCTCCAGAGATATAGATCTGTATACTCCTTTATGATCTCTTCTGTATGTTATTCTGAAGGGAACTGAGAATTAAAAAGTATTTAATTTTTATCTTCAAGAAAGGAAAAGACTGTTCTTTGCCCGAAGTCCCAAGTCATGAATAAGTAACCATCATTAATTAGACATAACTCTAGATCAGTGCACAAGTTGTGAAAATCAGCCAGTCAATGACAGCCTCACTCCAGTGGCCATGCCTCTGCAAATCAGCCAGTCAATAACAGCCTCACTCCTAACTACACGTCTGAAAGTTAACAAATCAATGATAGCTCCAGGCTTCTGAAAGTCAGCCAATCAATGACTGCTACTATAATGTTCAGAATACCTGCTCAGCATTTATTAATTAATATTCAGTGGACAAAAGAACAAAGTATGTTAGATGTGACCACTCTAGAAATTATGTTAAAATGTAAGTGGACCCAGGACTCCCTTCTCAGCAACTTATAGAACTACTAGCCAGAAAATCAGCAGGGATATAAGAGATCTGAACAATACAGTCAACCAGTAGAATTTATCTGGCATATATATAACATACTACCAACAATAGCAGAATACAAGTGGAACATTCACCAAGTTAGATCATATTCTTGGCCGTTAAGACAAACCTCAACAAATTTCAAACAATTGAAGTCATACAGAGTATGTTCTCTGACAATAGATTCAAAGTGAAAATCAATAACAAGTATAACAGGAAGAAAAATGATCTATAGGTCAAAGAGGAAGTCTCAAAGGAAATTTTAAAAAACACATAGAATTGAGTTTAAATGCAAATAAAACATATCAAAACATATCAGAGGTAGCTAAACCAGTGCTGACAGGGAAATCTGTAGGACTAAATGGTTGCATTAGAAATGAGGAAAGTTTTCAAATCAATAATCTGAGTTCCTAACACAAGAAATTAGAAAAAATAGAGAAAAATAAACCCAAAGCAAGTAAAGGAAGGAAATAATAAAAGTAAGAACAGAAACCAGGAAATTCAAAATAGAAAACAGTAGAGGAGAGTGACGTCAACAAATGGCAGACGAGGGGGTTCCAGTGCTCAGCCCCTCCACAGAAACAGCAAAAACAATGAATAAACAACTGCATATCGATAAAAATACAATGAATTACAGTAGGGGAGCTGCAGAAACCCTGCAGAACATAGAAACTGAGAATCCTGCATAGAAAGCATTTTGTCTATGTCACCTCATCCCCTTGGTGTGACCTTCTCCCACAAGGAAAAGGAGAATAGGTGGACCCTAGCAATCTTCATCACTCCTGTCGACGCTGGCAGCTTTCACCATTGAAGACCCATGCAGTCAGCACTGATCCTGAGCTCAACTGACAGAGCTGCCCAGAGTCCCACGTTGCTGTGCTCCCCTGTGTCCCAAGTGAATGAGCCATTGCTATGCCCACCTACTCCCAGGAGAAGTACCAGTTAGCCCCACTTGACTCTGGCTCCACAGCCGTTCATTGCATGCCCACTTAGATAGCAGCTCTACCAATGCAGCAAGTGCATCTTTTTCCCATTCCCAGGCACTGTGGTCATTCTGTTCCCCCAACCCCTGGACCTCAGCTCCATACATGCCCATACCTTGCATACTGGTGCCACCACCACAGTGAGTGTGCCTATGTATTCATCTTAGGAACTGCCGTTGTTCTACATGTATCTGAGCTCCAGACCCAAGCTTCATGGCTGCTCCATGTGCACCTGTGCCTCAGTCATTTGTGTCACCACTGGCACAAGTGCCACAGATCCTACTGCTGTCATATACGAACTTACATGCCACACTCAGTGCTAAGAAAGATCCCTTTGGCCAATACTTCCCCTGTAGGAAAAAAAAGAGAACAAGAGGATCCCAGAAGTCTTTACCATCAAAGCCCCAACAGCCCTTACTACCACTGAGGACACCCAGAGTGTTGGCTGCTGAGGGCTACTACAGTCTTTGCCAGTGCCAACCTCAGCTGACAGAGCTCCATGGAGACTACACTGCTCCACTCTCCCAGAACTTAGACCCACTGCTGCTCCCTCACACAGAGCCAGACTTATCATACCCCACCCAGCCGGTGCTCACGTATCCATTTGTAGGTGAAAGTTTTTCCCCTCTAGAGCCAATCTGTAAATTCTGGAAGAGGTGACTGGTCCCTCAGATGTGCAGACATCAATACAAGGCTACAGAAAACATGAAAAATCCAAGAAAAATTATACCACTAATGGAACACAATAATTTTTTAGTAACTGACCTCGAAGAAATAGAGATCTACAAATTGCCTGGCAGAGAATTCAAAATAATTGCTTTAAGGAAGCCCAGTGAACTGCAAGAGACAAAGATGGACAACTCAATGAAATCAGGAAAACAATACATGGCCAAAATGAGAGATTCAACAAAGAGACAGAAATAATAAAAAGCAACCAAATAGAGATTCTGGAACTGAAGAATGCAGTGAATGGAATTTTAAAACGCAACAGAGAACTTCGGCAGTAGACTGAATTAAACAGAAGAAAGAGTTTTCAAACTTGAAATTTTAAAACCTAGTCATTTGAAATTATCCAGGCAGAGGAGAAAAAAGAAAAAAAGGATGAAAAAGAGTTTTTAAAAAGCCTGTGGGATGTATGGGATACTTAAAACAGAACTAATATATGCATTATGGGAGTCCCAGAAGGAGAAGAGGGTAGACAAGCAACAGTAATAATGCCTGAAACAATGCAGAAATAATGCCTGAAAGAATAATGTCTGAAAATTTCCCAAATCTTGAGACTCAAAGGTCCCCAAATAGTATCAATACAAAGACTCCACTGAGACACATTACAATCAAATTGTGAATAGTTAAGGGCAGAGGGAGAATTTTGAAAGCAACAAGAGGGAAGCAGCCCATCACATAGAAAGGCATCCCCATAAGATCATCGATGGATTTCTTTTTTTTTTTTTCCAAAGTAAAAATGTTTAATAAAAAATTTTAAAATATATCTTCAATTCTACTGTGAGCAGAGTAGTTTAACAAGAAGAGGAGGAGATAAAATAGAACATCTCTGGAGAGTGTGAAGTGCCATCCAGTGACTTTCAAAGGTGTTGAAGATAGAGGCACTACTGTTTATTATATATAATATCGCTTCACATTTTAGGATATTCTAGTCTTAGCAGAAACGCTGCAGGCCAGTAGAGAGTGATGTGATATATTCAAAATACTGAAAGAAAAAAACTGCCAATGAAGAATACTGTACCTGGCAAAATTATTCTTTAAAAATGACGGAGAGATGGAGTCTTTCCTAGACAAACAAAAACTGAGGGAGTTCATCATCACTAGACCTGCCCTATAAGAAATGCCTAATACTTTATTAAAACTCTCAGTGAAATAGGTATAGAAAGATCTCACCTCAACACAATAAAGTCCATATATGAAAATCCCACATCTAATATCATGATAAGTGTGGGGAAACTGAAAGCTTTCCCTCTAAGATCTGATACAAGACAAGGATGCCCACTTTTGCCACTCCTTTTCAACATAGTAGTGGAAGTCCTGGCCAGAGCAATTAGACAAGAGAAGGAAATAAAAGGCATCTAAGTCAGAATGCAAGAAGTAAAATGATCTCTATTTTCAGGTGACATTATCATATATGGAGAAAACCCTATGACTCAACCACAATAAAAAAATTGTTAGACCTGATAACGAATTTGGTAAAGTTGCAGGATACAAAATAAACATACAAAAATCGATTGTTTCTGTAGACAAACAACAAACTATCTGAAAGGAAATTAAGTAATCACTCCCATTCATAACAGTAACAAAAAGAATAAAATATTTAGGAATAAATATATCCAAAGAGGTGAAAGACTTATACACTTAAAATTATAAGATATTGATTAAATTAAAGCAGACACAGATACATGGGAAGACATCCCATGTTCATGGATTGGTAGAATTAATGTTGTAAAGTATCCATATTGTTCAAAGCAATCTATGGATTCAGTGCAATTCCCATTATAATCCCAATGGCATTCTTTGTAGCAGTAGAATAAAAAACCCCAAATTTGTATTCAACCACAAAATACCCTGAATAGCCAAAGCAGTCTTGAGAAATAATAACAAAGCTGGAGGAATCACATTTCCTTATTTCAAAATATATTTCAAATCCATGGTAATCAAGACAGTATGGTACTGGCATAAAAACTGATGGATAGGCCAATGGAACAGAATAGAGAATTACAGGTATAAATCCACACATCTGTGGTCAACCAGTCTTTTGACAGTGGTGCCAAGAACACAGAATGGGAAAAGGATCATCTCATCAATAAATGGTGTTGGGAAAACTGGATATACACATGTAGAAGAATGAAATTTTATTCTTATGTCACACCATATACAAAAATCAACTTATAATTAGTTAAAGACTTAAATGTAAGACCTGAAATCATAAAACTCCTAGAAGAAAGCATAGTGGGGGAAACACCTTGAAATTGGTCTGGCCAATGATTTTTTGGATATGATACCGAAAGCACAGTCAACAAAAGCAAAATAGACAAATTAGATTGCATCAAACTATAAAGCTTCTGCACAGCAAAGAAAACAGTCAACAAAATGAAAAAGCAACCAATGGAATGGGAGAAAATATTTGCAAACCATATAAGGGATTAATGTCCAAAATATATAAAGAACTCATAACTCAACAGCAAAAATAAAGCAAATAACCTGATTACAAATGAGCAAAGGACTTCAACAGACATTTTTTTCTCAAAGACTTACAAATGGCTAGGAGGTACATGAAAAGATGCTCAGCTGCACAAAATGCAGATCAAATCACAGTGAGATATCTCACACCTGTTAGAATGGCTACTCTCTGAAAGACAAAAAATAACAAGTGATGATGAGGATGTGGGAAAAAAGGAAGCCCTGTACACTGTTAGTAGTAATCTGAATTGGTACAGCTATTATGGAAAAAGTATGGAGGTTCCTCAATAAAGTAAAAATATAACTACCATATGATCCAACAATCTCTCTTTTAGGTATATATGCAAAGGAAATCAAATCATCATTTGGAGAGATAGCTGTACTCCCAAGGTCATTTCATTATTATTCACAATAGCCAAGATGCAGAAACAGCCTAAGTCTTCACCAATAGACAAATGGATAAAGAAAAATTAAAAAAAATATTTTATATATATATACATATCAGTAGATATATATGAAGGAAATCCTGTCATTTGTGACATCATAGATGAACCTGGAGGACATTATGATAATTGAAATAAGCCAGATGCAAAAAGAGAAACATGGCATGATCTCATTTATATTTGACATCTAAAATAGTGGAAATCATAGAAGCAGAGAGTAGAACGGTGGTCACCAGGGTCTGGGAAAAGGGGGAAATGGGATAATGTTGGTTAAGTTATATAAAGTTTCAGTTATGCAAGATGAATAAGTTCTGGAGGTCTAATGTACTGCAATGTGACTATAGTTAACAATACTTTATTGTATACTTGAAATTTGCTAAGAGGGTAGATTTTAAGTGTTCTTACCACAGAAAAGGAAAAATTTGCTAACTATCTGAAAAGATGGATATGTTAATTTGCTTGAATGTGGTGATTATCTCACAGTGTATGTGTATATTAAATCATCAAATTGGGGCTTCCCTGGTGGCGCAGTGGTTGAGAGTTCGTCTGCCGATGCAGGGGACACGGGTTCGTGCCCTGGTCCGGGAAGATCCCACATGCCGCGGAGCGGCTGCGCCCGTGAGCCATGGCTGCTGAGCCTGCGCGTCCGGAGCCTGTGCTCCACAACGGGAGAGGCCACAACAGTGAGAGGCCCGCGTACCACAAAAAAAAAAAAAAAAAAAAAAAAAAAAAAAAATCATCAAATTGTACACCTTAGATATATACCAATCTTAATTGTCAAATATACCTAAATAGTAAAAAAAAAAAAAAAAGAAAAGAAAAACAGAATTAATGAAACAAAAAACTGATTGCTTAAAAAAATCAATAATATTGATAAACTTCTGGCAAGACTGGAAAAAAATAAAAGAAGATAAAACACAAATCTCCAGTATCAGGAGTGAAATAGGAGATATAAATACTAATCCTGCAGACATTAAATAGACAACAAGGGGGACTTCCCTGGTGGCACAGTGGTTAAGAATTCACCTGCCAATGCAGGGGACACAGGTTTGAGCCCTGGTCTGGGAAGATCCCACATGCTGCAGAGCAACTAAGCCCATGCGCCACAATTACAGAGCCTGTGCTCTAGAGCCCACAAGTCACAGCGACTGAGCCCGCGTACCACAATTACTGAAGTAGTAGTTGTGCCTAGTAGAGGTAGGAGCCTGTGTGCCTAGACCTCATGCTCCGCAACAACAGAAGCCACCACAATGAGAAGCCTGAGCAATGCAACGAAGACCCAACGCAGACAAAAATAAATAAATTAATTAATTAATTTAAAAAAAAAAAGACAGCAAGGGAATACTATAAACAACTTTATACCCTTAAATGGATAATTTAGAAGAAAGAAATCAATTCTTTGAAAACCACACACTCCCAGAACTCAACCAAGATGAAATAGATAATCTGAATATCCCTTTAACCGTTAAAGAAATTAAACTTGTAATTTTAAAAAGTTCTGAAAAAGAAATCTCCAGTTCCTGATGTTTCAGTGGAGAATTCTACCAAAACATTTAAAGAAATGTTAACACCAACCTTACACAGTCTCTTCTAGAAAAGTGGAAGCAACACCTCCTGACTCAATTTTTGAAGCTAGTATTTCTCTGATACCAAAAATAGACAAAATTAGTATAGCAAAAAAAACACAAAACACTATAGACCATTATTTCTCACTTACTTAGATACAGAAATCCTCATCAGGAATCGTAGAACCACAGGTAATTACAGTTAGTATTCCTCCTCATAGAGATAAAGTTTATCACTTAAGTGAAAATATCAATTCGGTGCTCCTTTAGTTACTCTTACCATAGCCTCAAAATTGAATTGATTTATAGTCAAATTCAGCAGGTTTTTGTAGTTTCATTTTGTTCTCTTCATTTATATCTCCACTGTTTTTCAAATATAAGATAATTGCTTTTACAAATCAGACCAAATCCTTGGTATTATTTTTGAAAATTGAGCCTCTCTCATTTGTCTTTTCTGAAAATGGTTTTGCAGATTTCCTTTAATTTTCTATTTTTTTAGAGTGTTAAATCTGCTCAATCTAAAGTTCTCCTTTTTAAAGGATGTATCTAAAATGTGTCTGGCACTGTGTCATGACTAGGTTAAACCTTCCTCTTTCTCATCTGGTAAAACTGAAATCAGTTTGAGTTATAGTAATTACTAAATTCCCATGGCATTTGCAAGTGAGCTCCTTGAAATTTTGTGATGGTAGATTTTCACAAAGCAGTAAATTTACTTGGAAGTCAAATATGGCATGGCATGTACCATAGGATGAAGTGTTTGGTTTAATTTATACACTGTAATTCCCTTCTTTAAAAAGACATCCTGTACTTGTTTGAAATAATTTCTTTCAGTTTTAGGCGTAGTACATTCCTAGAAGTTTAAAATTAACATTTTCCCTCTAAATTAAAGTGATGATTCTCTGAAAAAAATGTTTCCAGGGAGTAGGGGGTGTCATATGTCTTACCACAGATATTATCAGTTTTAAAGCAAGAAAATAAAATCCTCTTTAAATTTATTTGGTAATATAACTCTTTTTGCTTTTTGGTGCTTAATAACTCTTGAGGTAATAATAAATAGTAATAGTTGCCTAGCCTTGTTCATGTTGTTGTATTTTTGCTTACACTTGTAGTTTCCAAGGCCAGCATGCAGGGAATTGTTTATTGCTCCTTAATTAGGTTTCCATCAGTTAGAATAAGCAAGAGGGTGCCTGGCCTATGGCATTGCAGTATGTCCTGATAGGCTTCCCTTGGCTGTAGTGAAAGACAAAAGAGAAAATAGCAAGGATTCTTCCACTTTTTACTTTTTACTTTCTTTATAAATGAGAACTCTTTGTTTAGAGTGAAGCATTGAAAAGTAATAATATGAACATTAAATAAATGGAATATATATTTAGACCCTTTTTTAAACGGTATAATTATGCCAAGGTACAAATTATCTTTCATACTCAATTATAACTGTTTTCCATCACTGCTTAACTCACCATTGAGTAATACCAACATTCTTCAAGATTTAAAATGCTCCACAGTATGTTAGTAATATAGATAGGATACCCTTCAAGAGCTTTATGGCAAAAGCCCTTGCAGTCATTTCTCTTAATCATGTAAACACCAAATATTTATCGAGCACCTGGTTTAATTATTTGTTAAAGTGTGGTAAGTATGTTTCAGGATTCATGCAACAAACATTTATTGACAATCTATTATGTGCCAAGAAGAAAAATGCAATATATTTTCCTTTTCCTTAATGCTTAGCATGATTAGGGAAGGTATAGGTAGTATTTACGTAGGAAAACAACTAACAGTCCTTGCCAGTAAATTATCAGTTGGCTCTCAGTTTGGAGGGACATTTTAAGGAGGAGGAAAATCTCACTTTTGGTTTATAGTAGATGTAAATGACATTGAAGGTGATGGAATCTTTGTGAGTGAAGATGATTTTGATAAGAGAAGGGCTAGGGCTGCACTGTGGTAGAGGAGCAAGAGCAAATGACAGGAATGGGTAAGAAGATGATAGGTACTCAAGGGCTGTGGATCAATCAATTAAATTAGAGTGTAGGATTCATTGTGGAAGATCAGTGAATGGCCAGAATGGGGAGGCATTGGAGCCTCGATGGTGGAGGGCTGTGAATTTAGACTATACTCTGAGAATGAAATAATCAAAGTGGAGTTTTTCTTTTCACTTAAAATAATTTCCTTATATATGTCCATTTTAAAAGGACTAGAAAATACTGATAAGCAAAAAGTAGAAAATAAAGACATGAAATGGAGGTTTTTAGAAATACTAATTTGCTGATATCCAGGATGGATGAAATGAAATAAGGAAAATAATGACTGAAGACAGGAAGCCAATCAGGATACTATTACCATGGTCCTCTCCCTTGCTCTTCACCCTGTACTCTTCTTTCTCATCAACTGACTATATAGTGGCAGAAGCTTGAAATCTGAATCAGAGCCCAGATAAGGATGCAATCCAAATAGAACTCTGGGACTAGGTTTAAAAGTTTGAAATAAAAGTAGACGTTGAACATTAATTTTCTTTTTTGGGTCCTGAGGAAGTTCTTTCCTGAGGGCTCGAGAAATTTGGAATTATTTGTAGATGGATGAAGTGAGCTCAGCTTTGAAATCAGCTTCCTGCTAGTCAGTGGGTGTACATTTATAAACCTATAGTAGCATTGCTTTTGGTATGAAGGAGGAGTCTGGAAGTTCGTACCAATGAGTTAGGGTCATTTCTGTAGGGTCATTTCTGTGTCTCTGAATTCTTCAACCATCCAAAAATTGAGCAAGTCAGGGAATCTTTATCACTGAAAGTATGCTGTAGGAGTGTAAAGGCATTTCTTTAATGCCATATGTCTGCAAAGGATCTGATCTCATCTATGTACACTCTTAAATGTCATGAATTAATTGGGAAGTGCATAACTAGTGCAGAGGGACTAAAGTGCATCCACATGCTAATCTCTGTGTCTGGAAAGGTCAACCTGACTAGCTTGTGCAGGAACCTTTGCAGTTACCCATGGTTGATGATGCCAAGTTGCCCATGATTTCCCCAAGTACTGCATGGAAATTTAGCTTGGGCTCAAACTTAAGGTTCTTCCATAAACTTTTCAGGGCCATGGCAGGTCTAATATCTTTAGTTTGGAAATTACTAACGGTTTGGAAATAGCTGAAATTATTGTAGATGCCTTGATTGAAGCCAGGTGGCACGGTATTCATCTTCTGGATACAAGTATCACTTCTGTTGATTTGATGGACATATGTATCTCTTGCTTAGGTGCCAGTTCTGGCCTGAACCAGTGACATGCTATATATACCACAAGACCACCCTCCAGGGATTCTTCTCTTCACTCCTGTGACCTTATCCGCAATCCCTTCATTCCAGTCTACCACTTTGGGGACCTGCACCTCCTTCATAGCCTTGGTATAAGACCAGGTGCTAGCATCCTGCTAAACAATTCCTATCTAGATCAGGTCAGAGGCTGTACTTGAATTATATCATCTTACTGCCTTTTTGGTCACATATGAAGACAGTCTGCCCAAGCTTGGATCCCCATGGTTCCTTTTTCTTTATGCCAGCCTCAGATGAGCTGGAGATGTTGCCTGAGAATTCTAAGCCTCTGTCTATAGAAATATGGCACAATTTTTAGGGCTAGAGTCTCCTGTCCTTCAGGATACACTTTGGAAAAGGATTCTCTGCCAGGGGTGGTTAGCTGCTTTCTGATTGAGAAAGATGATGAGCCCATGGAAAGCAAATAGACCACAACAATTTGGGGTCAGGAAGCAGACAGTCTCAGTGCTATCACCTCAGCTGCCTTCCTCAGAAGAAAAAGCTCTCTAGCTTAATCCCTTCATTTTAACTGTTCCCAGTTCAGAGTTATATTACAGTCTTTTGCAACCTCTTTTACCTAAAGAGAAGGGGATAGAGAAAACATTCTCCTCTCCCCTTAGAGTTTTCTCCAGAAATTGAACAGAGAAAATTTTAAGTCACATAAAGGCAAGGACAGTTTATTCCAGCCACTCTTTGAGACCCTGATATGTCTTAAGAGTCTCTGTTAATCTTCCCACAGTTCAGTTGTGTTGTGACCTCCTTTTTCACACAAAAGGTCCACCCTGGAGCTGCATGCCAGCCACCCTGGTACTTTCTGTAAAAAAAAAGCCTGTTTTGCCTCAGCCTAAGGGAACTCCTTATGCCGTTTTATAGTTTTACTGCCAGATTAAGTTAAAATTTCCGTTGGATCAAGTACATATATATATATATATATATATATATA
>NW_006777938.1:1441219-1453179 GCF_000442215.2 Lipotes vexillifer | reverse complement strand
TCAAATACATATATATATATATATATATATATATATATATATATATATATCTTAATAAGTTTGCTTCTTTACCTCGTATAACCTTGTCTCACTTTCAAGTTTTGCTAAGAGTTTCCCTAGAAATATACAGATTCTGTCTGTGACATCTGTCATTCTGTTGACCTCCACAGTTGATTTGGCTGATCTTTCTAAACAAAGGAGGAACAATTGTTGGTAGAAGGTAGAAATAGCTTGACTCTACTCCAAATAAACTCTCAAGTTAGATTTAGAGGTGCTATTCCCAAGTTTTGTTTTAAACCATAATATGTCTTCTTAAATCATTGTGCTGCTGCTTACCCATAATTTCCTAAGTGTTCCCTTATATTTATTATTCCTGATAACGAAAAGTTACTGGTACCATGGTGCTGGGAAGTAAAGTCCTATACCCACAGGTGTATTGTTTGAGGCTATAACGAAGCTGAATGAGGAAGCAAAATAAAGGGAAGGCCAATCTATCTATGGACTTATAACTCAGGCAGGTGTTTTCTTCTGGTTTTATTTCTCAGTTATTATGAGTCTTGAATGCTAGACAAATGTAGGTATCTTTCCCTCAGAGAATATGATGGAAGGACTCTGAAGACCTAGCTCTCTGTTGACAGAGAAAGAAGAAATAACCCATCCAGAAATGGGTCACTTAGTCATCCTTTTCAAACTATGCTTTTTTTACCTAATTAAGAACTCACTGAAATTTTAAAATCACATGTTTTATCATGTTTTATACTCCCAAAGTTTCATTTTATAATTTATTATTATTTTAAAATTTTAATTCTTAAATTGTTTAAATATGCTTTTGAAGGAAGTACTACTGTATTTCTGTTGCTCATTATAATCATGAACACATAGTCTTAGAACTTTTAACTATGTATTGCAAAGTATAAAAATTTCAAGTTCAGTATGTCTCAACTAGACCTTAGAAAACCAAATACTGACATAAACAAACAAACATACATGCACATCGAACTTTTACCTCATTAAAAAAAGATTGCCAGAAATTGCAAATTCAAATTATTTAATACTGAGTTCAAGGACAGAGACCTGAAATCATTATGTTGTCAAGGGGCTTATCCACATCTATGATGATTTCAAGATAGAGTATCTTCCTCTGTTCTGGAGATCAAACTGTCCTGAACTGATAACACATCAAGAATATACTTAAAACAGTCTCCGAATTGAAATATTACTTTTTAGTTTATATATCTCTAGTTTAAAGATGGTAGAAGTCAGTTTTCCTGTACTGTTGAGTGGGATTGAAGATAAAATAGAGAATCGGATGGAAGGAAATAATTTCATTTGAAATATAGTGGTATTTCATATCTTTCCAAACTGGTCAGTTTTTCTGGTTCTGGTTCTGGTGAAAGTCATATTGATGAGAGCTAGAGTTGATAGAGCCAAAAGCATAACCTGGGAGCTCCCATGAGTTCTTGATTCTGCCAAAGTCCACAAATACCAGTCGCTCTGATACTGTGAGAATGGAGTTGACACGTGGCCAAAAAGATTTCTTTTGATGGAAGCTGTATTTTAGGATTGACAGTTGTAGTCCCATTTGGGTTTCAGTGGAGGGAGTACACTGGGCTTTGGAGGGACTTATTTCTTCCATGTTCCCTGATTCTGCAGACTGAAACTAAAATGCATCTCCATTTCCACCAAAAATGTTCCTCAGTATAGTAGTCAGAGTAGTTCTATATATTCAGTTCTATTTTCAGTCATATAAGAGTAATGCACCTGATGGGTGCCCCATTCTACCAGTTAAGAAAGGAATTTAAGAACTGTGAGTAAAAAAGAATATTGGGACTGATAGATGACTCTGTAAATGAGTAAGCAGAGAATATGAGGGGAGAATCTACCTTCTAAGTTATGTGTTAATTGTGATGATTCTCTCCTAGGGTATTTTTGAAAACTGATGTAACGTTTCTGAATTTCCTTTGTACCTTACCTCCCAGAACTGACTCTTAAAGCAATTCAGCAAGACGTAAAATACGGAATTCGGTGTTCTTAGCTTTATATTTTGACAATACAATTTTAAAAGCATTTTTTCAAGTTTATCTATTATAAACATGTCTTAAAATCCTACGAAGTAAGGGGAGGATGAACAGAGCTTTTAAAACATTAAGACCTTGGTGTGAGTTTTAGCTCTGATATATAATTGGCTTTGTGAACTGATTTACATCATTTAATTTCTCTGAATATTAGTTTTATTCTGTAGAAAATCAGAAAAATGTGCCCACCTTCTCTGCTTTACAGGGTTATTTTAGGACCAAATAAAAAAGCTGTTTTAAGAGGGAATAGATAGAAAAGATGATTTACATAAATCATCACTCTTAAAATCAAGGTTCTTCAACCTCAGCACTATTGGCATTTTGGACAGGATAATTCTTTGTTGTAGGGACTGGTCTGTGCATTGTAGGATAATTAGCAGCATCCCTAACTTCTTTCTGTTAGATGCCAGTAACAGTCCCCTAGTTGTGACAACCCCAAATGTCTCTAGATATTGCCCTTGGGGGAAAAATCGCCCCTGGCTGAGAACCACTGTTTGAACCAAATAAATTATTTTAAGCAACTTACTTCTAGTAATGCAGTTATTCTAATGTTACCAAAGTAGGGCTTTTGTTTATGTATATATTGTTTTTATTTAGAGCAAGAGTGAGCAAACTAAGACCCTTAAACCAAATCTGGCCTGCCATTTGTTTTGCAGTAAAGTTTGAAATTTATCATTTACACATTGTCTATGGCTGTTTTTGTGCTACAGAGGAGAGATGAGTAGTTCTTACAGAGATGTTTGGGCCACAAGCCTAAAATGTTTTCTCTCTAGCCTTTTACCAAAAAAGTTTGTCCACCCCTTATTTTGGAGTATTTTAGAGTATTTTAACAAAATGGTTTTTTCCCATGTATTGAACCAGGAATGCTAAGACTTAAAATTGTTTATTTTTATGTAAAGGTTTTGGTGAAAAAACATTTCAATTTGTACAAGTGTGTAAATTAGGTATAAAATTAAATTTAACAAAAAGCTATTGCATATATCTGTGCTGGCTGCTATATGGACATACGATATAACACATTAACTAAGAGCAAAAACTTTAGAGCCAGGCTGCTTTGGCTCAAATCCTGGCTCTGCTCTTCTGTAGGATTTAGGACAAGTGGCTTAACCTCTCTGCCTCAGTTTCTCATCCATAAATGAAGTTAATATTAAACCCTGTGAGGAATAAGTAAATTAACACATACAAAGCATGCAGAACAGTGTTTGGCATCTAATAAGCACAATACTTGTTACTGTGATAGCCAAAGGGTTCCAGAAATCAACTCAGTTTATATTTGGCCTCTACAATTCTTTACCTAGAAGTGCAGTTTAAAGATGTGACTGTGGGGACTTCCCTGGTGGTGCAGTGGTTGAGAATCCACCTGCCAATGCAGGGGACAAGGGTTCAATTCCTGGTCCAGGAGGATCCCACATGCTGCAGAGAAACTAGGCCTGTGCACCACAGCTGCTGAGCCTGTGCTCTTGAACCCATGAGCCACAGCTGCTGAGCCCATGTGCCACAACTGCTGAAGCCCGCATGCCTAGAGCCTGTGCTCCACAGCAAGAGAAGCCACCACAATGAGAAGCCTGTGCAATACAACGAAGAGTAACCCCCACTCGCTGGAACTAGAGAAAGCCCGCACACAGCAACTAAGACCCAAAACACAGCCAAAATAAATGCAATTAAAAATAAAAAAATCTTAAAAAAAATATATTGTAAATTTGTAATACTAGTTGTTTTCCCAGTAAAATAAGGGCAAACAGTTTTACTTAATTTATTTCTTCCTCCTAATTCCAGCATCCTCAGTGGCACAGAATATACATGGTCTGGTCTGGGCTGGTCTGCTCAATTATATAGAAATGGATGAATAGGGGAAAAGTTGTTGAATTGGCATCTAGCCAGGCTACTTGTTTAACTCCAGCCAGAGTTGACAGGGTCTTGGTGCTCCAGCCAGGTGTCAGGCCTGAGCCTTTGAGGTGGGAGAGCCGAGTCCAGGACATTAGACCACCAGAGACCTCCCAGCCCCACGTAATATCAATTGGTGAAAGCTCTCCCAGAGATGTCAATCTCAACACTAAGACCCAGCTTCACCCAACGACCAGCAAGCTCCAGTGCTGGATGCCCCATGCCAAACAACTAGCAAGACAGGAACACAAACACACCCATTAGCAGAGAGGCTGCCTAAAATCATACTAAGTTCACAGACACCCCAAAACACACCACCGGACACATCCTGCCCACTGGAAAGACAAGATCCAGTCCCACGCACCAAAACAAAAACCACGGGAACTACACCAAAACAACACCAAAAACAACGGGAACTACAAACCTGCAGCCTGTGAAAAGGAGACCCCAAACACAGTAAGTTAAACAAAGTGAGAAGACAGAGAAATATGCAGAATGTGATGGAGCAAGGTAAAAACCCACCAGACCAAACAAATGAAGAGGAAGTAGGCAGCCTACCTGAAAAAGAATTCAGAGTAATAATAGTAAAGATGATCCAAAATCTTGGAAATAGAATGGAGAAAATACAAGAAATGTTTAACAAGGACCTAGAAGAACTGAAGAGCAAACAAACAATGATGTACAGCACAATAAATGAAATTAAAGATTCTCTAGAAGGGCTTCCCTGGTGGCGCAGTGGTTGAGAGTCCGCCTGCCTATGCAGGGGATGCGGGTTTGTGCCCCAGTCCCAAAAGATCCCACATGCCACGGAGCGGCTGGGCCCGTGAGCCATGGCTGCTGAGCTTGCGCATCCAGAGCCTGTGCTCCGCAACGGGAGAGACCACAACAGTGAGAGGCCCATGTACCGCAAAAAAAAAAAAAAAAAATTCTCTAGAAGGAATCAATAGCAGAATACCTGAGGCAGAAGAACAGATAAGTGACCTTGAAGATAAAATAGTGGAAATAACTGCTGCAGAGCAGAATAAAGAAAAAAGAATGAAAAGAGTTGAGGACAGTCTCAGACCTCTGGGACAACATTAAACACAGCAACATTCAAATTATAGGGGTCCCAGAAGAAGAGAAAAAAAAGGGACTGAGAAAATATTTGAAGAGCTTATAGCTGAAAACTTCCCTAATATGAGGAAGGAAATAGTCAATCAAGTCCAGGAAGTGTAGAGAATCCCACACAGGAGAAATCCAAGGAGAAACACGGCAAGACACATATTAATCAAACTATCAAAAATTAAATACAAAGAAAAAATATTAAAAGCAGCAAGGGAAAAACAACAAGTAACACATAAGGGAATCCCCATAAGGTTAACAGCTGATATTTCAGCAGAAACTCTGCAAGCCAGAAGGGAGTGGCAGGACATATTTAAAGTGATAAAAGAGAAAAACCTATTAGCAAGATTACTCTACCCAGCAAGGATCTCGTGCAGATTTGACGGAGAAATTAAAACATTTACAGACAAGCAAAAGCTAAGAGAATTCAGCACCACCAAACTAGCTTTACAACAAATGCTAAAGGAACTTGTCTAGGCAGGAAACACAAGAGAAGGAAAAGACCTACAAAAACAAACCCAAAACAGTTAAGAAAATAGTAATAGGAATGTACATATCAATAACTACCTTAAATGCAAATGGATTAGATGCTCCAACCGAAAGACATAGACTGGCTGAATGGATAGAAAAACAAGACCCGTATATATGCTGTCTACAAGAGATCCACTTCAGACCTAAGGACACATACAGACTGAAAGTGAGGGGATGGAAAAGGATATTCCATGCAAATGGAAACCAAAAGAAAGCTGGAGTAGCAATTCTCATATCAGACAAAATAGACTTTAAAATAAAGGCTATTACAAGAGACAAAGAAGGACAGTACATAATGATCAAGGGATCAATCCAAGAAGAAGATATAACAATGGTAAATATTTATGCACCCAACATAGGAGCACCTCAATACATAAGGCAAATGCTAAGAGCCATAAAAGGGGAAATTGACAGTAATGCAATAATAATAGGGGACTTTAACACCCCACTTTCACCAATGGACAGATCATCGAAAATGAAAATAAATAAACAGAAGCTTTAAATGACACATTAGACAAGATGGACTTAATTGATATATATAGGACATTCCATCCAAAAACAACAGAATACAGTTTCTTCTTAAGTGTTCCAGGATAGATCATATCTTGGGTCACAAATCAGGCCTTGGGAAATTTAAGAAAATTGAAATTGTATCAAGTATCTTTTTCTACCAAAATGCTATGAGACTAGATATCAGTTAGAGGAAGAAAACTGTAAAAAACACAAACACATGGAGGCTAAACAATACACTACTTAATAACGAAGTGATCACTGAAGAAATCAAAGAGGAAATCAAAAAATACCTAGAAACAAATGAGAATGAAAACATGACCACGCAAAACCTATGGGATGCAGCAAAAGCAATTCTAAGAGGCAAGTTTATAGCAATACAATCCTACCTCAAGAAAAAAGCAAAATCTCAAATAAACAACCTATCTTTAGACCTATTAAAGAAAGAAGAACAAAAAAACCCCAAAGTTAGCAGAAGGAAAGAAATCATAAAGCTCAGATCAGAAATAAATGAAAAAGAAATGAAGGAAATGATAGAAAAGATCAATAAAACTGAAAGCTGTTTCTTTGAGAAAGTAAACAAAATTGATAAACCATTAGTCAGACTCATCAAGAAAAAAAAGGGAGAAGACTCAAATCAACAGAATTAGAAATGAAAAAGGAGAAGTAACAACTGACACTGCAGAAATGCAAAGGATCATGAGAGATTACTACAAGCAACTCTATGCCAATAAAATGGACAACCTAGGAGAAATGGACAAATTCTTAGAAACGCACAACCTGCCAAGACTGAGCCAGGAAGAAATAGAAAATATAAACACACCAGTCACAAGCACTGGAATTGAAACTGTGATTAAAAATCTTCCAACAAACAAAAGTCCAGGCCGAAATGGCTTCACAGGTGAATTCTATCAAACATTTAGAGAAGAGTTAACACCTGTCCTTCTCAAGCTCTTCCAAAATATAGCAGAGGGAGGAACACTCCCAAACTCATTCTACGAGGCCACCATCACCCTAATACCAAAACAAGACAAAGATGTTACAAAAAAGGAAAACTACAGACCAATATCACTGATAAACCTATGTTCATGCAAAATTTATCAGCAAAATACTAGCAAACAGAACGCAACAGCACATTAAAAGGATCATGCCCCATGGTCAAGTGGGGTTTATACTAGGAATACAAGGATTCTTCAGTATCTGCAAATCAATCAGTGTGATACACCATATCAACAAATTAAAGGAGAAAAACCATATGATAATCTCAATAGATGCAGAAAAAGCTTTCAACAAATTCAACACCCATTTATGATAAAAACTGCCAGAAAGTAGGCACAGAGGGAGCCTACCTCAACATAATAAAGGCCATATATGACAACCTACAGCCAACATCGTCCTCAATGGTGAAAAACTGAAACCATTTCCCCTAAGAGCAGAATAAGACAAGGTTGCCCAGTTAGGCCACTATTCAACGTAGTTTTGGAAGTTTTAGCCATGGCAATCAGAGAAGAAAAAGAAATAAAAGGAATCCAAATCAGAAAAGAAGTAAAGCTGTCACTGTTTGCAGATGACATCATACTATATGTAGGAAATCCTAAAGATGCTACCAGAAAACAACTACAGCTAAACAGTTTGGGAAAGTAGCAGGATACAAAATTAATGCAGAGAAATCTCTGGCATTCCTATACACTAACGGCAAAAAATGTGAAAGAGAAATTAAGGAAACATTCTCATTTACCATTGCAACACAAAGAATAAAATACCTACGAATAAATGTACCTAAGGAGACTAAAGACCTGTATGCAGAAAACTATAAGACACTGATGAAAGAAATTAAAGACAGTACAAACAGATGGAGAAGTATACCACGTTCTTGGATTGGAAGAATCAACATTGTGAAAATGACCATACTACCCAAAGCAATCTACAGATTCAATGCAATCCCTAGCAAGCTACCACTGGCATTTTTCACAGAACTAGAACAAAAAATTTCATAATTTGTATGGAAACACAAAAGACCCCGAATAGCCAAAGCAATCTTGAGAAAGAAAAACGGAGCTGGAGGAATCAGGTTCCCTGACTTCAGACCATTTTACAAAGCTACAGTAATCAAGACAGTATGGTACTGGCACAAAAACAGAAATATAGATCAATGGAAAAGGATAGAAAGCCCAGAGATAAACCCAAGCACCTATGGTCACCTAGTCTTTGATAACAGAGGCAAGAATATACAATGGAGAAAAGACAGCCTCTTCAATAAATGGTGCTAGGAACACTGGACAGGTACATGTAAAAGAATGAAATTAGAACACTTCCTAGCACCATACACAAAAATAAACTCAAAATGGATTAAAGACCTAAGTGTAAGGCCAGACACTATAAAACTCTTAGAGGAAATCATAGGCAGAACACTCTATGACATAAATCACAGCAAGATCCTTTTTGACCACCTCCTAGAGAAATGGAAATAAAAACAAAAATAAACAAATGGGACCTAATGATACTTAAAAGATTTTGCACAGCAAAGGAAACCATAAACAAGATGAAAAGACAACTCTCAGAATGGGGGAAAATATTTGCAGATGAAGCAACTGACAAAGGATTAATTTCCAAAATATACAAGCAGCTCATGCAGCTCAGTGTCAAAAAAACAAACAACCCAATCCAAAAATGGGCAGAAGACCTAAATAGATATTTCTCCAAAGAAGATATACAGATTGCCAACAAACACATGAAAGGATGCTCAATATCACTAATCATTAGAGAAATGCAAATCAAAACCACAATGAGGATATACACTACCAAATGTAAAATAGAGAGGTAGTGGGAAGCAGCCCCGTAGCACAGGGAGATCAGCTCCGTGCTTTGTGACCACCTAGAGGGGTGGGATAGGGAGGATGGGAGGGAGACGCAAGAGGGAGGAGATATGGGGATATATGTATATGTATAGCTGATTCACTTTGTTATAAAGCAGAAGCTAGCACACCACTGTGGGGAAATTATACTCCAATAAAGATGTTAAAAAAAAATAATTCCATCCAGAGAATTGTTTTAAGACACACACACACACACACACACACACACACACACACACACAGACACGTGCACAAATGTTGTCACCCTGGGTCTTGGCACTCGTAGAAAATAAATTACCTCTAAAAAAACATTATGGCTTTTTCAGAATGTTTATCACTTTCAGTGCCCTTCCTGGGATGCTTGTTCCAACTCATGTAAAGCTCTACCTTGTATCCATCAGAGTTTAGGAACCCCAAGCACAAGGCTCCCTGGCATTTCAATGCAATTTTCTATTTATGGAGTATCATTTTGTCCGGATGCACAAAGGTGATTACAGATAATCTTATTAATCCTCTTACAACATATTTAACAGTTATAGTTTCCTTATTTTCTAGGTAGAAAACTAAAAAGAGAAGGTCAGTAATACATAGAAGAAATTTTTATTCCCACTTTTTCTCCCTTGGACGTAATGATTATGTCAAGTTGCTATATATATTATGACTGATCAGCTAGCAACTAATTATTGTGCTCCTCTCTATGTGAGACATGATGCTAAATAATACTGTGTTGGCCAAAAAGTTCGTTCTGGTTTTTCTGGAACACCTTACAGAAAACCCGAACGAACTTTTTGGCCAACCCAATATAAAATTTGAAAGAAAATATGAGGCCTGGTTCTTGCCCTCATGCAGTTTACTTACTGTATGAGAAGACCACACTACATTTATAGTTGCTTTAATAGCAACATGAAACCACACAGTATTCTAAAAGCATTCTAAGAGATGCCACATGATTTTTTCATAGCAATTATCAAGTAATTGTAGAGATGATGAGTGTCTTACCTTCAGAAAAGAAACTGAACTATAGTGTATTTGTAGAAATTGACTAGTGTATTTCTCCTGAATTCCACAAACATTATGGCCTTGTAAGTATCAGGCACTATACTTCAGACTGGGGACATAAACAAGATAATATGTTTCCTCTAGGCCTTATAATTTGGTGACAGCATTTTTTTTTTTTTTTTACTATAGGCAGGAATATAGTAAATGCTTTAATAAAGATTATGAAAATATAAAGGGTAGAGGGAATGCCTGAGAATATATTCATGTGGTTTTTTAAAAGTCTATTGTAAAATAATCCTTTTTCTTTTCTACCTAAATAACTTGCCATGCAGAACATTTATCAAATGTTTATCTTTTTTGAAAAGAGATTTTCATTCTTAAAATAATGCACACATATGCACTAATCATTACCTCAGTGAGGAAAGCAGAGATGAGAACTACTTGCTTCTCATTAGACAGACATATATTACACAAAATAAAAAATGCAGAGCTCCATGTCACAAAAATTCATCTCTTTGTAGTATTTTATAGCAGTTTCACATATCTAACCTTATTTGATTCACACAGTTGTCAAGGTTAAGCAGGTTGTTTTCCTCATCTTTATTTTTCAGATGAGGAAACTGAGGCTCATAGAGATTGTGCTTTATTAACTCTAGGCCACATGACCAGCAAGTGAATCCCAGGAGATGTAGAATCCAAGTCTTCTAAGCTCTTATCTGCCCTCTTTCCATGGTAACATGCTTTCTCCTTGCCAGTAACAGTTAACGTTTATTGACGATTTACGATGAATCAGCCACTCTACCAGGTACTTTGCATGTGTTTCTTTGTTTAATCCTTACAACAGCCTGTGAGATGTCTACCATTATTATCATCATTTTGCAGGTGAGGATAGTGAAGCATAGATAAGTAACCTGCTCAGAGTCATGTATTTGGCAAAGTAGCATATAGGCATTAAACCCAACTGTGATAGATGCTGACATTCTTTCTTTTTGGCTGCGTTGGGTCTTCGGTGCTGCACGCGGGCTTTTTCTAGTTGCAGCGAGCGGGGGCTTCTCTTGTTGTGGAGCACAGGCTCTAGGCGTGTGGGCTTCAGTAGTTGTGGCATGCGGGCTCAGTAGTTGTGGCTCGCGGGCTCTAGAGCACAGGCTCAGTAGTTGTGGCGCACGGGCTTAGTTGCTCCGTGGCATGTGCGATCTTCCCGGACCAGGGCTCGAACCTGTGTCCCCTGCATTGGCAGGCAGATTCTCATCCACTGCACCACCAGGGAAGTCCCAGATGCTGACATTCTTAACCACTCTTCTATTCTGCTGCCTTGTACTCTTTTCCTGCTTGATTGAAACATCTCAGATCCCTTGGGCAGGGGAGATAGATGTAATTTAAAGTATCCTCAAAGAGGAAAGATTATCTTCCATTGATTCAAAAAATATTTTTTTGAGTACTTACTGATTCTACGCACCAGGAATCTCTTCCTTGAGGCATTCACAATCTGACTGGGGAAGTAGACAAAGCATCAGTGGCTTTTTAGTGTATTAAATGTTCAGCTAGAACTTTATAGATGATGTTATGAGAATATAGAGGAAGTTATGATTCCCATCTTAGGGGGTCGAGGAAGGCTTCCTGGGAGGGATGGTACCTGAGTGAAGGGTGAGTGGGTTTTGTGGGGGTCTCCTGTAGCACTCTACTATGGGAAAGGCTTCCAAAAGAATGACCCTTATTTTCATAAAGTAGTTGTAGGATAGTCTTAATGTCTGGTACTTTATCAATCCTAGGCAGAATTTTAGAATAATAAGAATTTTTCAGTAGTAGCAGCATTGGTCTGTGTCCCTGGAATCCTTTAGGTATTAACATGACCACTTTTCTGGGATTCATCTATTGTGGCGGAGGGTAGACAGTTCAGGGACTCCTCATGGTCTCTCCAAATCCTGTCTCTGGTGGGAAGGGTTCTGAAAGCTATTTACAAATGCTGGTCCAGAGGTCCTTCCACTACCTCTTCCTCACACTCTTT
>NW_006777938.1:1387869-1441115 GCF_000442215.2 Lipotes vexillifer | reverse complement strand
CCCTCTTTCTTTCCATGGTCCAGTTTTCCTGTGGTTATGCTATTGGGCCTCTCTCCTTCCCAAGGGGAACTCTGCCTGCCAAAGGCTCTGATCGGATTTCAGGTACCTGAAATGCCTTGGAAACTTTTTGCTGGGTTAGAAGTATCAACTTTAGAGAAGTTAAATATATGTGGAATTACTGAGGAATCTCTTATTTAGTATGTTTAGAACTCTCTAGATCTTATAGGAGGTAAAATTGTTTTGAAAGTGGTAGACTGGAAAAAAGGTAGAGCTACCTTGAACTCATGCCAGGAATTAACTGTCTTCTACTTCCCACAAAGCAATACAACTTCCTCACCACCCGCCGCCAAAAATTATTCTATGAGATCATGTTCATCCTTTTGAGCACTGTAGTCTTTTCGCCATAGAATATCAAATATTTGCCATAACTTTAGTTGAATGATTCTATTTAAAATGACAGAGAGCATGTGTTGTAGGGTATGTAGGCAGTGCGCTTTGAAGTGAAGGGATATTCGTGATTTAATAGATTAGTGAGGGGATTGTTAGAAGGGGATGGGTTCGGTGGGTAGCGTGAGGTGTCTGAGGCCACACTCAGGCAACAGGAACATAAAAGAGCTGGAACTGGTTATTTTCTAACCGAGCACATATCTTCTACTCTTGAGACACATGTAATGAAACATGGGCTTTCCCTATTATCTCCCTACTTACACTCCATATAATGCATGTGTCCAGCTATGCTGTGGACATACTACATCACCTACTCCCAATAGATGAGTTTTGCTTCCTTAAATTTTAATTATCACTAAGCTCACTGCAGGATTCTCTCACTACCTGGCATCCCATTAATCGCCTTCACTTTTATTTTTTTGATTGGTTACTTTCCTCTTATGACCTCTCTAGCTTCTCTTGGCTTCCACTTTCCTTCTCTTCTCCCCTGAATTCCTTTGTGTATATTAATATTCAGTTGATTGTCATAATATTTGTAAGGTATTAATTGTCTGGATTTGACACAGTTTGGAATATTTCTGTGTTTAACTTATGAAGTTAAATTTCTAATATTAGACAAAGCTGTGCTGCATTACAGCTTAAGCACCAGTCACAACCCAAAGAAATTCTACCTAAGCCTTATTTCCCCATATCCCAATTGCTTTGTGTGTGTGTGTGTGTGTGTTTGCGGTACGCGGGTCTCTCACTGCTGCGGCCTCTCCCGCCGCGGAGCACAGGCTCCAGACGCGCAGGCCCAGCGGCCACGGCTCACGGGCCCAGCCGCTCCGCGGCACGCACCCGCGCCCCCTGCGTCGGCAGGCGGACTCTCAACCACTGCGCCACCAGGGAAGCCCCCAATTGCTTTGTATTGAGAGCTTGGGCGCAAATTATTTAGTGAGTCAGGGGAGGTCCTGTAGTCGGAAAAAAAAAAAAAAAAGGATGAGATGCTTCAGGAAGCTGATCAGATCCATTCACTTTGTGAAAACTTTAGTGAAGATTTGGCTGATTTTGAGTGGGATTCTTTTCCTTATATATATAAGATGTAACCTTTTGGTTGTTTAATAAATGTAAAATAATCCTGTTGTTATTCAGACAGGTTAAATATTGATCTTGTGGTATAGCATTATATTAACAGTTCTTCATGTCTAATTAGGATTCTTTTTTTAAAATTTTAATTAATTAATTTATTTTTGGCTGCATTGGGTCTTCGTTGCTGCGTGCAGGCTTTCTCTATTTGCGGCAAGCGGGGGCTACTCTTTGTTGAGGTGTGCGGGCTTCTCATTGCGGTGGCTTCTCTTGTTGTGGAGCATGGGCTCTAGGTGCACGGGCTTCAGTAGTTTGGCACGTGGGCTCAGTAGTTGTGGCTCGTGGGCTGTATAACTCGGGCCCAGTAGTTGTGGTGCACGGGCTTTGTTGCTCTGCAGCATGTGGAATCTTCCCAGACCAGGGCTTGGACCCATGTCTCCTACATTGGCAGGTGGATTCTTAACCACTGCACCACCAGCGAAGTCCTAATTAGGATTCTTAAATCCCTTTAGAATTCATTCCAAGAAATACAAAGATAACTCACTATTTCCAGTTATTAAGTATCCAGCTGATGAATACTTGAGCTTCTATTGCATCTTTTTTCCTCTGGTATAAAACTTTTAGTAATTCCATTGTTATTTATGGTTTATGCCTCCAATAGAAGCCGAGCAGAGAGCAAGAAGAGAAATTCCATGTTGCTTCTTGTCAGTAACTGGAAAGGGGGTGAGCCCAAGTGGTGAGAGATGGGGAAGAGTATGGCTACTGAGCAGTGGTCTCACCTACAAATGGTTTTGGAACTTCTTCATCAGATGGGGTTCAGGTCACTTCCTTAAAGAACAGGTGCTACCTTTGTTTCTTTTTTGATCATGTTCATTGCTGGTGGGTAATAATCTGTTTCTTCACCTGAGTTAGGACCTGAAAATACTCCCCTTTTAATTTGGAGAGTATGTTGAATGACGTAGTGGGGAAAGGTGGAGGAGGAGGGCTGCAGGTGGTAATCCGTATTCACCCTACTCTGATTTAATTTCTTGTATGAGTATGAGTATCACAGTTGGTGTTTTGTGGCATTTTTCAAGATTGTATGATCCAGTAACTTACAAATGGGAGGCAGAGAACGGTAGCTATCATGTCAGATTTACAGTTATCCAAAGAGTATCACTTCTCTTCTTTGTGCCTTATATTCTCCATTTACTAAGTGGAGATTTTAGGATTTTCCTTGAATGCTGGTGAAATAATTACAAAGATTATTTATGTATTCGTGTCTTTGAGAGGCTTTGAATATTCAGTTTAATTAAACAAAATTTTATTGAGCATCTTGTTTGTGAGTATGTGTGTGTGTACCTGCTCAAAACTTTTTTTCTGAAGATATTGTTGATCATGTTGGGAAAGCAAGACATGGTTTTGGATTTACTGCTTAGGTGTTTCATAGAAATGTTAGTTTTCATTTTCTGTCTGCCACAAATTTTAAAGAACTATAAACCAACGATGTAGTAAATTTCCTAGTATTTCCTGGTCCCAGAAGGCTTTCATTGGCCTTCAAGAGTCTGTGAAGTGTGACTATAATATAATGTGCATGATATTTTTTATTGTGGTAAAATATAACATTTAGCATTTTAACCACTCATAAGTATACAATTCCCTGTCATTAAATCCGTTCACAGTGTTGTGTAACCCTTACCACTATCTGTATCCAAAACCTTTTCATCATTCCCAACGAAAACTCCATACTTGTGAAATAATAATTCTCCTTTTCCCCTTGCCGCCATCTTCTGGTAACCTCTCTTGTACTTTCTTTCTCTATGAATTTGCCTATTTTGAGTACCTTATGTAAGTGAATCTTAACAGTATTTGTCCTTCTGTGTCTAGCTTATTTCAGTAAGCATAATGTTTTCAATGTCCATCCATGTTGTAGCATATATATGTTGTAGCATATATCAGAATTCATTCCTTTTTATGAATAATATTACACTGTATGAGTATACCACATTTTGTTTATTCATATATGTTGTGCCTGATATTTTATTTTATTTTATTTATTTATTTATTTTTTTTGCGGTACGCGGGCCTCTCACTGCTGTGGCCTCTCCCGTTGCGGAGCACAGGCTCCGGACATGCAGGCTCAGCGGCCATGGCTCACGGGCCCAGCCACTCCGCGGCATGTGGGACCTTCCCAGACCGGGGCACAAACCCATGTCCCCTGCATCGGCAGGTGGACTCTCAACCACTGTGCCACCAGGGAAGCCCTTGCCTGATATTTTAATATGTGAAATGGTTATATTAGTTTATAATATAAGGCTATATGTAATTTAATATCTAAGAAAGGGTTACAGGAGAGGAGATAAATTATGGAAGATAAATGAGTGTCAGTATGGTTTAGTGGTGAAAAGCACAAGATCTGAATCTAGGAGACCTGGGTTAGAATCCTGGCTCCAACATTTACTAGCTGTGTGAGCTTGGGCAAATTGCTTAGCCTCTCTAGGCCTCATTTCCTCATTGTAAAATGGAGATAATTATGGTCTAACTCACAGTGTTGTTGTGAGGATTAAATGAGTTAGTATATGGTGCTTAGAACTGCCTAGTGTTATAACAGTATAAGTGCAATTTTGCTATTTGTTTTTATTACTATAGTATAATTACTGTAATTATTATTACATTATAGTTGATGAGGGCCTCATGGAAGAGATCAGGAATGAGCTAGACCTTAATAACACTCTGCAGGATGTGGTTAGAAAAAGAATTCTGAGGGGACTCAGGTATATACAGAGAATGCAGGTGGTATGTTTGTGCAAGACAGGTGTCACACAGTGGTTAAATGAAGAGCTCTGAAGACCAACAGACCTCTGTTCAAATCACAGCCCTGCCATATACTTACTGTGTGACTTTGGGTATATCCTTTCTAAGCTTTAGTTGTAATCTAAAATATAGGGATAATAATGGTAATAACCTCACAGGATTATTATGAGGATTAAAAGAAAGAGTTCAGACAGACATAGAGAACGGACTTGTGGTTGCCAAGGGGGGCGGTGGGAGAGGGATGGAGTGGGAGTTTGGGGTTAGCAGATGCAAAGTATTACATATAGAATGGATAAGCAACAAGGTCCTACTATATAGCACAGGGATCTATATTCAATATCCTGTGATAAACCAAAATGGCTAAGAATATGAAAAAAGAATGTGTGTGTTATCTATGTTATACACATACATAACACACACATACCTGAATCACTTTGCTGTACAGCAGAAATTAACACAGCATTGTAAATCAGCTATACTTAAATTCTTTAAAAAAGAGAGGATTCATGTAAAACACTCAGCACATTACCCGGCAAAGAAAAAACTTTCAAAAAGTGATAGCCTCGGGCTTCCCTGGTGGCGCAGTGGTTGAGAGTCCACCTGCTGATGCAGGGGACACAGGTTTGTGCCTTGGTCCGGAAAGATCCCCACATGCCATGGAGCGGCTGGGCCCGTGAGCCATGGCCGCTGGGCCTGCGCGTCCAGAGCCTGTGCTCCTCAACGGGAGAGGCCACAACAGTGAGAGGCCAGCGGACCACAAAAAAAAAAAAAAAAAAAGTAATAGCCTCTAAACTTTAGTACTTTTGGTCATCATCATTTTTTGTAATTGTTATCATTAGTATTATCTACATTAGATCATAGTGGGGGATATTGTTGAAAAGGTATTGGGGAGGTAAAGAAAGGGGAGTTTTAGAGGTTATGGCATAGATTTAGAAGGAGTTTGAACGTGAATTTAGGTAGTGAGGTGCACTAAAGTCTTCTTTCAGAAAGAGAGAATGTGTGTGTGTGTGTGTGTGTGTGTGTGTGTGTGTGTGTGTGGTGGCAAGGGCATTAGAAAGAGGAGGGGCCTTGCTGAAAGCAGTGATTTGAGAGTATCAATCTGTTTACATTGTGCTGATAATTTGGGGGTTGGGACAAATGGATAAAATCAGTAAGCAAAAGAAAATGTGTGAAGGATAAATAATTGTTTACTTTGTTGGGTATTACGTGCCAGACACTATGCTAACCCCTCTACGTTGATTATTTCATGTTCACAGTAACTTTATGATGGGAGATTCTAATATTTTTTCCATTTTACAGATGAGACGTCAGTGGCATAAAGTGTTTAAGATCACACAGATAGTGTGGTAGAGATAGCTAGTACCCCAATATCTGTTTTCATCCTCTTCTCACAGTAATAACAGCTCCAGCTGGGCACGTAGCCCGCATTTCCTAACCTCCCTTGCAGGTAAGTGTGACTAGTTGCGGCCAAGAAAAAAACAAAAACTATTGTGGGTAATTTTGGTGAACTTTCTTAAGAGAGAGTTGGCTTGCGTCCTCTGCCTTCTTCTTCCCTTCTCTACTCCTCCTTTCTCCTGTCTCAATCATGTGACAGTTGATGCACGTCTTAGACTGTGCCGGCCAGGGCTGCACCTGAAGGTAGAGCAGAAAGCTGGAAAGAACTGGGTCCTTGTGGGATTTGGGGAGCAGAGCCTCTGCACCAGCCCTGAACTGCCAATCTTTGGGCATTTACACAAAAGAAAAATATTAGCTTCTGTCTGGGGTTTCCTATTATTGTTTTTAGCCAACAGAATCCTCGCTAACAAAGATCATAAGGAAAGAACTAGGAGTTGCACCTGAACACTGACTCGGGAGATTGTTGTAACCACTCTGTATACTGCCTCATTGCATTCTTTACCTTGGCAACCCTCAGATGTCTGCTGGTTTTTATAAGGAATTGTTAAAAACTGACTCCGATGTTGCAGTGCAGAAAGCCAAATTTATTGAGGTTAGGCATATGTCCAGAAATGGATTCAAGAATCTAGCAGTGTTTTCTCTCAGCCAAGTAGAGAAACTTGAAAGCTTTGCTACTTCTACCTCCTCCTAGAGAAGATTTCTTACATTTGTTTTTCCATTGCATAAATGTTTCTAATCTGGAGAAAGTCACCCTCCCACGAAAGGAAAGAAGTTGAAGAGTATCAAGAGCAGTGATTTATAAATGGCTTTTGGAAAAGTGACACCTATCTTTAAGCTAAGAACCTATTGTAGTTATTATTATGCAAAAAATAAATTCTGGAAAACCATTGATAGAAAGTGAATATGCTTTTAGATGCTGCAGAACTATTATTCTATGATTATTTTGAACAATAACTAAAAGATGTTGGAATTATATCAGTTGATCAGTTGCTGATGCACGGTCCTGAAGTATTAGCTAGAACTAATAGAAGGTTACCAATGTTACATGTTCATAGAAATTCTCAACCTGAAAACAAATAATTCAGTCATCATCATTGCTTATAGAGGTATCACAGTGATAGGGGTTGGATAGGTTTGGGCTGGTTTTCAGCTAAACTGGGTTTTATTTTTTCTCTGCTCTCAACAGATTGAATGAACACAGAGCTTTGTATCTCAGTGACTGGTGGATAAAGGGTTGTATTTAATAATCAGTGGCAATATAATGCTTTCTTCTAGAGGATCTCAAGATCATGTAGTCTTTCAAAATCATATATATATCAGAGGTCTTCAGATAGGAGCTTCTCATACAGTCTAAATTCAAATTATGTGGAGTCTCAAAAGGGCAATAAAATTTTGAAATATCCCAGATTAATTAAGAATTATGGGGCTTCCCTGGTGGCACAGTGGTTGAGAGTCCGCCTGCCGATGCAGGGGACACGGGTTCGTGCCCCGGTCCGGGAAGATCCCACATGCTGCGGCAGCTGGGCCTGTGAGCCATGGCCACTGGGTCTGCACCTCCGGAGCCTGTGCTCCGCAACGGGAGAGGCCACAGCAGTGAGAGGCCCATGTATCGCAAGAAAAAACAAAACAAAACAAAAAAGAATTATGTAATTTCAGTGTTGGGAACCAAATGAATTATCAGCCATATTTACATTGCTTCAGCATGGCTCCATTTTAGCTGCAAACAGAAATACTTGTCTTTATTTACAGGATTAGTCTCAATTATTTAACTTTTTAAGTTATCCTGAATCTTTTTTCAGGAACAGCTTGCAAATAAAAATGAAGAAATTTTGATGTACTCTGGACAATATTTTGCTCTAATGAGACTGTGAGAGCTTAACAATTAAGCATTTTAAAAAACATTCCCCACTAAATCAAAGTGAGATCTAGGGGATTTATATGTGCATTTAAAGTAATGTAGTGTAATGGACAAAGCATGGACTATGAAGTAAGAAATCCCCCAATCTTAGTGCCGTCTTGGAACTTGACCTTTGTAGAATGGGTAATAAAATAGCTCTCCAACTTACTGAGAAGACTAAATGAGGTAACATGTGAAAGTTCCTTATAAACCTTATTGTTAGATATTGTTACACATTTTTCTTTAAAGCCTCTAACCATTGTGGGGTTGTTGGTTTTTTTTTTTTAGTTTATTTAGCTGCGCCGGGTCTTTGTTGTGTCATGTGGGATCTTTTCTTAGTTGCAGCATGCAGAATCCTTAGCTGCGGCGTGCAAACTCTTAGCTGTGGCATGTGGGATCTAGTTCCCTGACCAGGGATTGAACCTGGGCCCCCTGAATTAGGAGCGCGTAGTCTTAGCCACTGGACCACCAGGGAAGTCCCCATTGTGTTTTAAGTGCCTTGAAGTCAGAACATATAGTTTTTAAAGGCCTTATATCTCAACATTAGAGACTCCAGAGAATGCCCGCACTTGGTTTAAACTTGCTGTACTGCTTTGGCAGCAAAGTTTAAGGCAGAAAAATAAGTTGAAGATCTCACACTTTTGAGTTGAAAAACAAATGGTAGTTTTCCACTTTTAGTAATCCTTATTCAGAATCAGAGTATATAGGAGCTGGGAGAGACCTTGCTGATTAGTTAAGCCAATTCCTTCATTTTGTGGTTAAGTGAACTGAAATCCAGGGATTAATTGACTTTCTTAAAGCCATATAACTAGTAATGGCAGAAAAGGCAGAAACTCTTGAATCCCAAGCCAGTGCCCATTTCACTTTGCCATTATTTCAAAAAATCACTGACTTTAGGGGCTTCCCTGGTGGTCCAGTGGTTGAGACTGTGCGCTTCCACTGCAGGGGGTGTGGGTTCGATCCCTGATCCGGGAAGTAGGATCCCGTATCCGTGCGGCCTGGCCAAAAAATCACTGATTTTAGTATATGCAAAGTTTTTAAGGTCATTTTCCAATGTCAAGGGCCAATTGAAATTAAATCCGAATTCAGAAGATACTACCATTAAAAGTAGCTTATAGTTTTCTGGTTTTGATCATATAATGTGGTTATATAAGAACAAGTCCTTGCTCTTAGGATAAAAAAATAATAATTACTGAATACCAATTTTTATGCTAAGTACTGGCATCTTTTCTTTTAAAAAACTTATTCTTAAGGGAGTTGATCTGTTATCTCAGTATGATATGGTAGACTTTTGTCTCACAAAGATTTTTTTTCTTCTTGCTTTTGAAATAAGAGTAGAAATGATAAGAAGTGGATACTCAGATTTGTTCTGCTTCTTTTACCATAACAAACTATTGAATGCAAACAAAAAAACAACAACAATAAAAGCAACTGAGAGTAATAAATGCTCAACAGAGAAATGTTTAGAAAAAGATAAAAACAAAGTTAGTAAAGACCTCATTAATTTAAACTCTTAAGGATTGTTAAATAGTGCCTGAAATGAAATTTACTTTTGCTACCAGAATTCTTTCTTCATTGCCTATGCAAACTAATAATGTGAGCAAGATTAGAAAGGGAATGTTTTAAATGGTTAAAAGAATAAAATGTTTCTGAGCAGCCTTCAGTAGTTTGGCTTCCTGATTAACACACAGAGAAGAGGCATGCTAATTATAGGCAGCCTTATCTGGTCATTACAGCAGGTCCTCTAGGACCTTTCTGTTACTACGTAGAATTTGAAAGTAATGAATTTGCTTTCTTTGTAATTAAGAATTGTACAGATTTAAATCTTTTTCTCATGGCATTGCCCTCATTAACTGACTTTAAGCAAATAACCGTGCATTTCCTGGTATGTAGTACAAAATAGATACTGATGTTTGAAAAAGCAAGATGGTAATTGTTTGTTAGAAAACATCATCCTTTCTAGTTTTCCACACTACCATTTTGAGGAGAAAGTTTAAAATCTCTTTTACATGTTTTTTAATTGATCCGTGGTGGAAGGTTCATATTGATCTTGTTCTTAGTGGAAGTAACAACCTTCTTAGATCTCAGGACTAATCTTTTCGTTCTTTGATGGAGCAAAGAAAAAAGAAATTAGTTTTTCCTATTGATGTGAAGATTGAAGCCTCAAACAGAAAGGATGTATCATCAGTTTCATTTCTTAGAAAATATAGCTCATATTTAAATTGTGTCAGTTTTGTTTTCCCACATGTAGAACAATCACGTATTAAAATGGTATGGTAATTTTATTACTTAGAGAAGAACATTATGTAGTTATTATTATTATAGGTATTTATGTGGCATCTTTTGTTAACTTGAAATATTCTTCTTAGGTATCATTACAAAACAACTGATTGGTTGCTGTGCCATTTAATTTTTGGTCGTGTTTTATTTTTCCTAATATTTAAATAGTGCAAACAAATGAAAATAGCCAAAGGGTCAGACTTCATTGTTTGTACCTAAGAAACCAGTCATACTTTTTTCATTATGTGGAAGGAAGGATAGAATGGATTCTCTTAAGTCATTTCTACCTCTTTTTAGAGTTTTTATTCGGGTATGGTAACGTTTTTGTTTTTGTTTTTGTTTTTTTCTTGCGTTATGCGGGCCTCTCACTGTTGTGGCCGCTCCCATTGCGGAGCACAGGCTCTGGACGCGCAGGCTCAGCGGCCATGGCTCACGGGCCCAGCCGCTCCGCGGCATGTGGGATCTTCCCGGACCTGGGCACGAACCCGTGTCCCCTGCATCGGCAGGCGGACTCTCAAGCACTGTGCCACCAGGGAAGCCCCTACGATAACGTTTTATCTTGATACAATAATTGGTACATGGCTTGTTTCTTTCCCTCTCTCTCTCTTTCTCTAGACCTTGGAGGAATATCACTTTGATCTTTGTTAGGCCCAGAAACATAGTTAACATACCATGTTAACACTCTAGTAACACACTAGCAAAGAGAAAAAGATTTAAGTTGCAGAACATTGACTGTATAACCTCCATCACTCCACTACTGTCCTCCACCCCCATCCTTTAGAGTCAGCCTCAATCTCCCTGTTTTATCCAAAGGCAAGGGAGGTTCTTACTTAGATATAATACATATGTGAATTTGATATTAAGTACTCTTTCTTGACAGTTTCTCCTCCTTTTATGTCTTTATCACCATTCTCTTTTAGTTTCTGTATTCTTTCTCTCTGTCATTTGTGTAGCCAGTATTTATGGTGCTCTCTGGTAGGTCTTGGCATTTAAGTGGTGAAAAAAGACACATTCCCTGCCCTCAAAGAGGTTACAGTCAAAGGAAGGAAATGGGCCACTAAACAGTTCCATGCATTCCTGACTTTATCCATCAAAGTCCTTCTAACCTGGGATCTTCGCTCTACCCTCCCCTGCCCTCCCCTCTTCTCCTCTCCCTCCTCCCTCTCTCCCTCACTGTCACACACACACACACACACACATTACGTTTATATGCTTTTGAAGATTTAAGATATAGCTCAAATATTAGATGAACACCTGCACAAATTCTTTTTATCACAAGGCCTGGGTTCTCATCTTGCCCTGCCATTTTCTAGCCATGTAACTGATTTGAAATTTAACCCTTCTGGAGCTTTTGTTTTCTCATCTTTAATGTAGCATAGTAATTATCTGAGCATCTCACCATATTGCTGTGAGCATTAGATGAAGTAGTAATATATAGGAACTTCTCAATAAACTACAAACACTATAACAAGGTAAAGTGGTTTTATCTCCTTCAGTTGGCTCTCTTCTCCCTTACTGTCTTCCTGGATCTTTTTTCCTCTTCTTTTTTCTTTTTCAAAGGACCCTGCAATAAGTTGTTTTTGTCCCTAATAGTGCATTTATTGGAGGAAATACAGCTATTAATCTAATCAGAAAATATACAGATTCCTAGTGGCTATAAACTATTTTCAAGTCATTTACAAACCAACCGTTACAACCTGAGTTTAATCTGTTTAACACATACATAAAGCTGTTTCATAAGACCCTGAAACAGATTTATGCTAAATAGTCATAAAATGAAAATGCTGTGGCATCAAATATTAATATTTTGCTAGCAGCAGGCAGCCCAAATGTTAATGGCTGGTATGCATTTGAAGGCCTACTTAACTGTGAGCTTTATTAGGACCATTTCTCAGAGCTAGAGTTATAAATGGGCTTTATAAATGAGAAATTAGCCTCCCCTCTATGGAGCAGCAGGTTATTTGAAATCTTAATTAACCAATCACATTGACCTTCTCTTTTTTCAATTGCCAACACTTGGTTAAATGATGAAGAAAATATTATCTAGTTGGAAACAGCTTAAATAATGGGAACACCATTCTTTTGTATATTGAAATAAATATAATCATAAAAAGAAAAATGAAAAAATAAAAACATAGCTCATATTTGCCTTTTTGGATATTTTCTTTTGTCCATTATACTTAAAAAATTAAACTGTAATAGTAGGAAACTTGTTTTTAAAAGTCAGTAATAAGTATAAGAAACAGAAGCTATTTTGTCTTTATGATAATAATTACAATATGACTTTTGAAGTACCACTTTATTTTTTTCCAGACAAAACGTCACAAATTGAGGCAATTTGTGTAAGGAAGTTAATTTTTTTTTTTTGCAGTGAATAATCTATGAGTTTATTGTACTCATCATTGCCTAAAAGAGTGCTTTAACAATATGAAGTTTATGAAATAGAGTTTGCATTTTATTTAGCAAAGTCTCTTTGTTTGTGATTCTGTTTGAACCTTGGTGAAGAGTTGGACTTTATCTATGCCCTTGCATGTAATTACTATTATTTTATTTTTTCCACCCTTTTGCTTGATTAATACATATTCTAACATATCCAGTGATGAGCCTCTGGGATTCATCAAGCATTATGTATTTAATTGATGCACTCAATCAAAATCTCTTTTCAATAAAAAAATAAGATAAATTGAAACAGTAGACTCAGTGAAATGTAGCATATAATCTGTTAATTTATTTGTTAGATTTCCTTAGTAAGGGTTAAAAGTGTTAGTACTGGTGTTTTATACCATTTTTCATTAGGGATTTCAAATAAGCCTTAAGGCTATAAATATAGAAAGTTATAAATTTTAAGAAAAGCCCTTCTCAGCTCCCTACTTTATTCTCCCTTCTTTATTCTTATATGCCTTCCCTTAGTCTTAGTTCCACAAATTTCATGTGCAGTTCCCTCAGGATAGCAGCAATATTTGCATACTACACCTTGATAACTATTCCACCTTGAAATTCACCCAGTTACTTTTTAATTATTTTACATCAATATTCCTGGATTTTTCCTCTCAAATATGTCCAGCTTTTTAGAACTAGTTGTTCTATTGTCTTGATTCTTAAGGGTTGATTCTCAGCTGATATATCTGTGGACACTTGATCTGCAATTTGAAGAGAACACTTCTTCCCCTGCCAAGATACAGGCTTTCTGTGGTGTTAGGTTCCCCCAACTCCAGTTTTATTGAGATGCAATTGACATATCACATTAGCTTAAGGTGTACAGCATAATGATTTGATACATGCATATATTGTGAAATTATTACCACGATAAGTTTAGTTAACATCCATCACCTCATGGTGATGTACATGTACCACATGTAGTTACAATTTTTTTTTCTTGTGATAAGAACTTTTCCAAGAGCTGTTCTCTTAGCAACTTTCAAGTACATTATACAGTATTCTTAACTGTAGTGATCATGCTGTATATTGCATCCCCAGAACTTATTAACTGGAAGTATGTACCTTTGCTCACCTTTATACATTACCCCATCCCACCAACTTTGGCAACCATAGATATATTATCTGTCTCTATGAGGTTTTTTTTAAGATTCTATATATGTGTGAAATCATACAGTATTTGTCTTTCTCTGTCTGACCTATTTCACTTTAGCATAGTACCTTCAACGTCCATCCATGTTGTTTCAAATGGCAGGGTTTCCTTCTTTTTATGGCTGAATAATAGTCCATTTTGTGTGTGTGTGTACACATACACACATGTATCACATTTTCTTTATCTGTTCCTTCATTGATGGTCACTTAGTTGTTTCCATGTCTTGGCTATTGTAAATCATGCTGCAGTGAACATGGGGTTGCAGATATCTCTTCAAGATAGTGATTTTGTTTCCCTCAGATATATACACAGAGTGGTAATTTTAATTTTAACAAAATTTAAGTAAATTGATGCATTTTAAAGTGATGTTTGGAAAACATCATTGATGTATTGGAATGAACATATATAGGTGAAAATTTGTAACCTTTTAGTTGAATCTCTTTTTCTAGAGACAGAACATCATACTTTCTGAGACAAATTCTTCAGTGTTATGTTACAACTTTTTTCAAATGAATACTTAAACAATGTAATCTTCCTTAAAAACTTATAAGAGGAACTTATACAAGTGAGATGGTTTTGTGATCAGTTTACCTTCCATTAGACTTATTATTACCTAGAAATTGTCTTGTGCTATATGATTTCCATATATATACATATTAGGTTTTCCAATATTAACTAGTGAATGAAGAAATACAGATATAACACAGTTGTTTAAGTCACTCAAATTTCTGGAAATAAAACATGCAATCTTCATTTCCCAACATTTGCTAAGTCTTTTTTTTTTTTCAAATTTAGCAAACATTATGCCTTCTATATACCAGACACATTTGCATAGTTATCATACTTAACATTTAAAACAATCTCGTGAGCTAAGGAATGTGTTTTGGGTGGAAAGAATAACATGCATGTGCAAAGAAATGTGATTATATAATGTAGTATGACATATTAGATAGAGTCAGAGAGCTTTCAGTGCTAACCTGTGGGGAGCCAGGTTGCAGACTGGAAGGCAAGGAGGCTAGAATGATAGGTCAGGGTGGATCATGGGGGCATGGTGCCAAAGGAGTGCAAAAGAGTTGAGGCTTTATTCTTTGGGCTGGTGGTCTTTGACGGGTTTTACTGCTTTGGGGAATCTTTTGAAATTACATGCAAAAGAGTGTGTGTGTGTGTGTGTGTGTGTGTGTGTATCTGTTAGTGTACACATGCACATGTACATCCACATCCACGCTTCCTGGGGATAGTTTTCATCATGTTCTCTATTCCCACAAAGTTAAGTATCACTGCAAAAGATATGACAAGGAGAGATTTGAGAAGATGGCGGAAGAGTAAGATGCGGAGATCACCTTCCTCCCCACAGATACATCAGAAATACATCTACTCCTGCTCCTGTAGAACACCCACTGAACGCTGGCAGAATACCTCAGACCTCCCCAAAGGCAAGATACTCCCCACGTACCTGGGTAGAGCAAAAGAAAAAAAAAAAAAAGAGACAAAAGAATAGGGACAGGACCTGCACCAGTGGGAAGGAGCTGTGAAGGAGGAAAGGTTTGCACACACTAGGAAGACCCTTCGCGGGCGGAGACTGCGGGTGGCGGGGGAGAAGCTTCGGAGCCACGGAGGAAAACGCAGCAACAGGGGTGTGGAGGGAAAAGCGGAGAGATTCCTGTACAGAGCATCGGTGGCGACCAGCACTCACCAGCCTGAGAGGCTTGTCTGCTCACCCGCCGGGGCGGGCGGGGTCTGGGAGCTCAGGCTCGGGCTTCGGTCGGATCACAGGTAGAAGACTGGGGTTGGCAGTATGAATACAGCCTGAAGGGGGCTAGTGTGCGTGCCACGGCTAGCCGGGAGGGAGTCCAGGTAAAAGTCTGGAGCTGCCGAAAAGGCAAGAGACTTTTTCTTCCCTCTTTGTTTCCTGGTGCGCCAGGAGAGGGGATTAATAGAGCTGCTTAAAGGAGCTCCAGAGACGGGCGCGAGCCAGGGCTAAAAGCGTGGACCCCAGAGACGGGCATGAGACGCTAAGGCTGCTGCTGCCGCCACCAAGAAGCCTGTGTGCGAGCACAGGTCACTATCCACACCCCCCTTCCGGGAAGCCTGTGCAGCCAGCCACTGCCAGGGTCCCATGATCCAGGGACAACTTCCCCGGGAGAACGCACGGCGCGCCTCAGGCTGGTGCAACGTCACGCCGGCCTCTGCCGCCGCAGGCTCTCCCCGCATCCGTACCCCTCCCTCCCCACGGCCTGAGTGAGCCAGAGCCCCCGAATCAGCGGCTCCTTTAACCCGTCCTGTCTGAGCGAAGAACAGACGCCCTCCGGTGACCTAGATGCAGAGGCGGGGACAAATCCAAAGCTGAACCCCGGGAGCTGTGCGAACAACGAAGGGAAAGGGAAATCTCTCCCAGCAGCCTCAGAAGCAGCGGATTAAAGCTCCACAATCAACTTGATGTACCCTGGATCTGTGGAATACATGAATAGACAACGAATCATCCCAAATTGAGGAGGTGGATTTTGGGAGCAAAGATATATATATATTTCCCCCCTTTTTTCTCTTTTTGTGTGTATGTGTATGCTTCTGTGTGTGATTTTGTCTGCATAGCTTTGCTTTTACCATTTGTCCTAGGGTTCTGTCCGTCCGTTGTTTTCTTTTTTAATTAAAATTTTTTTCTTAATAATTATTTTTTATTTTAATAACTTTTTAAATTTTATTTTACTTTTATTTTATTTTATTTATCTTCTTCTTTCTTTCTTTCTTTTTTTTCTCCCTCTTATTCTGAGCCGTGTAGAGGACAGGCTCTTGGTGCTCCAGCCAGATGTCAGGGCTGTGCCACTGAGGTGGGAGAGCCAAGTTCAGGACACTGGTCCACAAGAAGCCTCCCAGCTCCGTGTAATATCAAATGGCTAAAATCTCCCAGAGACCCCCATCTCAGCACCAAGACCCAGCTCCACTCAATGACAGGCAAGCTACAGTGCAGGACACCCTATGCCAAACAATTAGCAAGACAGGAACACAACCCCAACCATTAACACAGAGGCTGCCTAAAATCATAATAAGGCCACAGAAACCCCAAAACACACCACCAGACGTGGACCTGCCCACCAGAAAGACAGGATCCAGCCTCATCCACCAGAACACAGGCACTAGTCCCCTCCACCAGGAAGCCTACACAACCCACTGAATCAACCTTAGCTACTGGGGACAGACACCAGAAACAACAGAAACTATGAACCTGCAGCCTGCGAAAAGGAGACCCCAAACACAGTAAGTTAAGCAAAATGAGAAGACAGAGAAACACACAGCAGATGAAGGAGTAAGGCAAAACCCCACCAGACTTAACAAATGAAGAGGAAATAGGCAGTCTACCTGAAAAATAATTCAGAATAATGATAGTAAAGATGATCCAAAATCTTGGAAATACAATGGAGAAAATACAAGAAACGTTTAATAAGGACCTAGAAGAACTAAAGAGCAAACAAACGATGATGAACAACACACTAAATGAAATTAAAAATTCTCTAGAAGGGATCAAGAGCAGAATAACTGAGGCAGAAGAACGGATAAGTGACCTGGAAGATAAAATAGTGGAAGAAGCTACTGCAGAGCAGAATAAAGAAGAAACAATGAAAATGATTGAGGAAAGTATCAGAGACCTCTGGGACAACACTAAATGCACCAACATTCGAATTATAGGGGTCCCAGAAGAAGAAAAGAAAAGAGAGGGACTGAGAAAATATTTGAAGAGATTATAGTTGAAAACTTCCCTAATATGGGAAAGGAAATACTTGATCAAGTCCAGGAAGCACAGAGAGTCCCATACAGGAAAACTCCAAGGAGAAAGGTGCCAAGACACATATTAATCAAACTATCAAAAATTAAATACAAAGAAAAAATATTAAAAGCAGCAAGGGAAAAACAACAAGTAACACATAAAGGAATCCCCATAAGGTTAACAGATGATCTTTCAGCAGAAACTACAAGCCAGAAGGGAGTGGCAGGACATATTTAAAGTGATGAAAGAGAAAAACATATTAGCAAGATTACTCTACGCAGCAAGGATCTCATGCAGATTTGACAGAGAAATTAAAAGCTTTACAGACAAGCAAAAGCTAAGAGAATTCAGCACCACCAAACTAGCTTTACAACAAATGCTAAAGGAACTTGTCTAGGCAGGAAACACAAGAGAATGAAAAGGCCTACAATAATAAACCCAAAACAATTAAGAAAATTGGAATACGAACATACGTATCGATAATTACCTTAAATGTAAATGGATAAAATGCTTGAACCAAAAGACATAGACAGGCTGAATGGATACAAAAAAGAAGACCAGTATATATGCAGTCTACAAGAGACCCACTTCAGACATAGGGACACATACAGACTGAAAGTGAGGGGATGGAAAAACATATTCCATGCAAATGGAAATCAAAAGAAAGCTGGAGTAGCAATTCTCATATCAGACAAAATAGACTTTAAAATAAAGACTATTAAAAGACACAAAGAAGGACACTACATAATGATCAAGGGATTGATCCAAGAAGAAGATATAACAATGATAAATATTTATGCACCCAACATAGGAGCACCTCAATACATAAGGCAAATACTAACAGCCATAAAAGGGGAAATCGACAGTAACACATTCATAGTAGGGGACTTCAACACCCCACTTTCACCAATGGACAGATCATCCAAAATGAAAATAAATAAGGAAACACAAGCTTTAAATGATACATTAAACAAGATGGACTTAATTGATATTTATAGGACATTCCATCCAAAAACAACAGAATACGCATTTTTCTCAATTGCTCATGGAACATTCTCCAGGACAGATCATATCTTGGGTCACAAATCAAGCCTTGGTAAATTTAAGAAAATTGAAATCATATCAAGTATCTTTTCCGACCACAACACTATGAGACTAGATATCAATTTAAAAAAAGATCTGTAAAAAATACAAACACATGGAGGCTAAACAATACACTACTTAATAACGAAGTGATCACTGAAGAAATCAAAGAGGAAATCAAAAACTACCTAGAAACAAATGACAGTGGAGACACGATGACCCAAAACCCACAGGATGCAGCAAAAGCAGTTCTAAGAGGGAAGTTTATAGCAATACAATCCTACCTTAAGAAACAGGAAACATCTCAAATAAACAACCTAACCTTGCACCTAAAGCAATTAGAGAAAGAAGGACAAAAAAGCCCCAAAGTTAGCAGAAGGAAAGAAATCATAAAAATCAGATCAGAAATAAATGAAAAAGAAATGAAGGAAACGATAGCAAAGATCAATAAAACTAAAAGCTGGTTCTTTGAGAAGATAAACAAAATTGATAAGCCATTAGCTAGACTCATCAAGAAAAAAAGGGAGAAGACTCAAATCAATAGAATTAGAAATGATAAAGGAAAAGTAACAACTGACACTGCAGAAATACAAAAGATCATGAGAGATTACTACAAGCAGCTCTATGCCAATAAAGTGGACAACCTGGAAGAAATGGACAAATTCTTAGAAATGCGCAACCTGCCAAGACTGAATCAGGAAGAAATAGAAAATATGAACAGACCAATCACAAGCACTGAAATTGAAACTGTGATTAAAAATCTTCCAACAAACAAAGGCCCAGGACCAGATGGCTTCACAGACAAATTCTATCAAGCATTTAGAGAAGAGCTAACACCTGTCCTTCTCAAACTCTTCCAAAATATAGCAGAGGAAGGAACACTCCCAAACTCATTCTACGAGGGCACCATCACCCTGATACCAAAACAGACAAAGATGTCACAAAGAAAGAAAACTACAGGCCAATATCACTGATGAACATAGATGCAAAAATCCTCAGCAAAATACTAGCAAACAGAATCCAACAGCACATTAAAAGGATCATACACCATGATCAAGTGGGGTTTATTCCAGGAATGCAAGTATTCTTCAATATATACAAATCAACCAACGTGATACACCATATTAACAAATTGAAGGAGAAAAGCCATATGATCATCTCCATAGATACAGAGAAAGCTTGCAACACCCATTTATGATAAAAACCCTGCAGAATGTAGGCATAGAGGGAACTTTCCTCAACATAATAAAGGCCATATATGACAAACCCACAGCCAACATCATCCTCAATGGTGAAAAACTGAAAGCATTTCCACTAAGATCAGGAACAAGACGAGGTTGCCCACGCTCACCACTCTTATTCAACATAGTTTTGGAAGTTTTAGCCACAGCAATCAGAGAAGAAAAAGAAATAAAAGGAATCCAAATCAGAAAAGAAGAAGTAAAGCTGTCACTGTTTGCAGATGACATGATACTATACATAGAGAATCCTAAAGATTCTACCAGAAAACTACTAGAGCTAATCAATGAATTTGGTAAAGTAGCAGGATGCAAAATTAATGCACAAAAATCTCTGGCATTCTTATACATGAATGATGAAAAATCTGAAAGTAAAATTAAGAAAACACTCCCATTTACCATTGCAACAAAAAAGAATAAAATATCTAGGTATAAACCTACCTAAGGAGACAGAAGTCCTCTATGGAGAAAATTATAAGACACTGATGAAAGAAATTAAAGATGATACAAATAGATGAAGAGATATACCATGTTCTTGGTTTGGAAGAATCAATATTGTGAAAATGACTCTGCTACCCAAAGCAATCTACAGATTCAGTGCAATCCCTATCAAACTACCACTGGCATTTTTCACAGAACTACAACAAAAAATTTCACAATTTGTATGGAAACACAAAAAACCCTGAATAGCCAAAGCAATCCTGAGAACGAAAAATGGAGCTGGAGGAATCAGGCTGCCTGACTTCAGACTATACTACAAAGCTACAGTAATCAAGACAGTATGTTACTGGCACAAAAACAGAAAGATAGATCAACTGAACAGCATAGAAAGCCCAGAGATAAACCCATGCACATATGGTCACCTTATCTTGATAAAGGAGGCAAGAATATACAATGGAGAAAAGACAGCCTCTTTAATAAGTGGTGCTGGGAAAACTGGACGGGTACATGTAAAAGTATGAAATTGGAACACTCCCTAACACCATACACGAAAATGAACTCAAAATGGATTAAAGACCTAAATGTAAGGCCAGACACTATCAAACTTTTAGAGGAAAACATAGGCAGAACACTCTATGACATAAATCACAGCAAATTCCTTTTTGACCCACCTCCTAGAGAAATGAAAATAAAAACGAAAATAAACAAATGGGACCTAATGAAACTTCAAAGCTTTTGCACAGCAAAGGAAACCATAAACAAGACCAAAAGACAACCCTCAGAATGGGAGAAAATATTTGCAAATGAAGCAACTGACAAAGGATTAATCTCCAAAATTTACAAGCAGCTCATGCAGCTCAATAACAAAAAAACAAACAACCCAATCCAAAAATGGGCAGAAGACCTAAATAGACATTTCTCCAAAGAAGATATACAGACTGCCAACAAAGGCCTGCGCGTCCGGAGCCTGTGCTCCGCGACGGGAGAGGCCACAGCAGTGAGAGGCCCGCGTACCGCAAAAAAAAAAAAAAAAATTTACAAGCCGCTCATGCAGCTCAATAACAAAAAAACAAACAACCCAGTCCAAAAATGGGCAGAAGACTTAAACAGACATTTCTCCCAAGAAGATATACAGATTGCCAACAAACACATGTAAGAATGCTCAACATCATTAATCATTAGAGAAATGCAAGTCGAAAGTACAATGAGATATCATCTCACACTGGTCAGAATGGCCATCATCAAAAAATCTACAAACAATAAATGCTGGAGAGGGTGTGGAGAAAAGGGAACCCTCTTGCACTGTTGGTGGGAATGTAAATTGATACAGCTACTGTGGAGAACAGTATGGAGTTTCCTCAAAAAACTACAAATAGAACTACCATATGACCTATCAATCCCACTACTGGGCATATACCCTGAGAAAACCATAATTCAGAAAGAGTCATGTACCAAAATGTTTGTTGCAGCTCTATTTACAATAGCCAGGACATGGAAGCAACCTAAGTGTCCATCAACAGATGAATGGATAAAGAAGATGTGGCACATATATACAATGGAATATTAGCCATAAAAAGAAACGAAATTGAGTTATTTGTAGTGAGGTGGATGGCCCTAGAGTCTGTCATACAGAGTGAAGTAAGTCAGAAAGAGAAAAACAAATACCATATGCTAACACATATATATGGAATCTAAGAAAAAAAAAAAGGTCATGAAGAAGCTAGGGGTAAGACAGGAATAAAGACAGAGACCTACTGGAGAACGGACTTGAGGATATGGGGAGTGGGAAGGGTAAGTTGTGGCAACGTGAGAGAGTGGCATGGACATATATACACTACCATACCTAAAATAGATAGCTAGTGGGAAGCAGCCGCATAGCACAGGGAGATCAGCTCGGTGGTTTGTGACCACCTAGAGGGGTGGGATAGGGAGATTGCGAGGGAGGGAGACGCAAGAGGGAAGAGATGTAGGAACATATGTATATGTGTAGCTGATTCACTTTATTATAAAGCAGAAACTAACACACCATTGTAAAGCAATTATACTCCAATAAAGATGTTTAAAAAAAAAAGATACGACACAGCCATTTAGAGATTTCAATTATGTGATGATGGAATAGAAAAAATTGTTTGTTTTCTTTTAAGGAAAATTATTTTGGCAGCAAGAGCAAAGTTTGGTAGCCAGGTTAAAATAATAGGACTCTACCTCCCATCATGTATAAAAATTTACTGAAAATAGATCAAAGACCTAAAAGTAAAAGCTAAAACTATAAAACTCTTAGGAGAAAACATAGGGGTAAATCTTCATGACATTGGATTTGACAGTAGGCATAAAACTAATAGCACAAGCAGCAGAAGAACGAAAGATAAATTTGACTTCACCAAGTTTTAAAACTTTGTACATCAAAGGACACTACCAAGAAAGTGAAAAGACAACCCAGAAAGGAAGAAGACATTTGCAAATCATATATCTGATAAGGATCTAGTAACCAGAATATGAAAAGAACTCTTTCAACCTAATCATAAAATGACAACCCAGTTGAAAAATGGGTAAAGGATTTCAGTAGATATTTCTCCAAGGAAGATATACAAATGGCCAACTAGCACGTGAAAGGATGCCCCAGATCATTAGCTATGAGAGGAATGCAAATGAAAGACACTGAGATACCACTTCATACCCACTAGGGTAGCTGTAATCAAAAAGTTAAGTGTGGAGAAATTGAATCCATCATACACTGCTGGTGGGCATTTAAAAATGCTGCAGCTGCTTTGTGGAACTGTCTGGTAGTTCCTCAAAAAGTTAGGCAGAGAATTACCATATGACCTAGCAATTCCACTTCTAGATATATTCTCAAGAGAACTGAAAATATGTTAACACAAAAACTTGCACAGAAATGTTCATAGCAGGATTACTCATAATAGCCAAAAAGTAGAAACATCCCACATGTCTATAAAGGAAGGAATGGATAAATAAATGTGGTATATCCATACAATGAAATATTATTCAGGAATAAAAAGGAATGAAGTATTGGGACATGCTTCAGCAGGGATGAACCTTGAAAACATGCTAAGTGAAAAAAATCAGTCACAAAAAACCATATATTATATGATTCTGTTTATATGAAATATCCAGAATAGGCAAATTTATAGAGACATAAAGTATAGGTTGCCTAGGGCTAAGAGGGATGGGGCAAATGGGATGTGATGACTAAATGGTGTGAGGTTTATTTGGGGGGTGTGAAAATGTTCTAAACATAGACTGTGGTGATGGTTGCACAACTCTGTGCATATACTAAACACCGTTGAATTGCATGTATTAAATGGTGAATTTTTGGTAAGTCATTTCTATCTCAACAAATCTATTTTCAAAAGAAAACAAGTTATAATATTCTAGGGAGAGGAAGCTCAGGTACTGAAATAAGGAGTAATAGAAATGAAAATAAAATGATGATGGATTTGAGGGTCAATAATGAGAAAGAACAGATAGGGCTTTGTAATTGATTTTGACAATAACGGTCATAAAGGAGGATGCATCTGTGAGGACTCCCAGATTTTTGCTTTGGGGGACTAAATGGAGAGTGGTGCCCTTCACCTCAAGGGGGCAGGAATATGAGAGGGAAAGAATACTTTTGGAAAAAGATGCTGAGTTTGTTTTTTACCACACCGAGTTTGAGGTGCCTGCGGGGCAACCAGGCGGAGATGCGCAGTAGGCAATTTAAAATGTAGGTCTGAAGCCTGAGGACTTAATTTGAAAATCATTAGTGAATGGCTTCAAGTTGAGGCCTTGTATGTACAAAACCACAAAAGGACAGTGTTGGTTAAGAAGAAAAAAGGGCTGAGAATATATATGAATTTTATAGAAGAAGAGTTGCTGGCAAAAGTGGCTGAGAAGCTGTAAAGAGATGAGAGGAAAATCAGCGAAGAGGTATTCGGGAGCCTGTAGGGGAAGAGGTTCAAGAAAAAAGGAATGGTTTATAAAATAAATAAGTACTAGAGATGTAATGTACAGCATGGTGACTATAGTTAATAATAGTAAATTGTATATTTAAAGATTGCTAAGAGAGTAGATCTTAAAAGTTCTCATCACACACACAAAAAGGGAAGTTGTTAGGTTTCCCAAATGCTGTCCACTTCACACAGTATGAACACTGAAAATTATCCTTTGTGCTTGACAATTTTGAGGTCAGTGCAACCTTAATGAGCAGTTTCAGTGGAGTGTTGAGGGTAGAATCCATACGGTGTTTGAAGGAGGGTTTCTTTGGAGATAAGATAGAGTTCACTTTATAACAGATAAACTTACTTTCCTTAATTCTTTTCTGTCTTAATGCTAGAAAGTTTTTCTTTAATCTAAGCATTTCGAATCCATGGTACTTCATTTTTAAAAAATCACATGTGCTTTATAAATCCAGGTTGGTTTTTCTTTTCATAACCAAAAATAGCATTGTAAACTATAGCATCTATATTATGCACATTAGTATTCTCAAATTATCTCTAATCCCATACACAAAAAGGATTTATATCAGATTCTATTTATAAAGTCAGGAAAATTCCTTTCACTAGAGCTTTAACTTGTTTATTTCCCAAATGCTTTAAAAAAAAAATAGTCATTAAGAAAAAATGAACATGTCTTACTCAATGAAAAGTTTATATCATCTAGCTAACCAGCTATGCTTTGTTCTGTAGTCATTTGAGGGTAGTTGATCTTAACACAGCCATATGGATTGAAGCTAGGATTGTTATATCCTTATCCCAGTATCCATGTTTTAGAGCCCATATTTGGCAGCTTTCACGGTTGCCCTAAAAATTCCTTTTCAAAGGAGTTAGATGTTCTTCTTTCCTGCTTATTTATATCTCCTTAGAATTAAAAAATTTCAGGGCTCCTTGAAATCCTAGTGTGTTCTAAGGCAGTGGTAGTCAAACATTCTTCACCCTCCCCATATATACATCTATTGGGTTGGCCAAAATGTTTGTTTGGTTTTTTTCCATAAGATGGCTCTAGTAACACTTAGTTGTCGCTAACTTCATTCAAAACCATTTTGTTAGATTGTATGTGACAGCTGTCACATCAGCGTGCATTTAAAAGACATCAAAATTGGTGAATTTTTGTGTAGTCATTTTAACATCGAAGATGGAAGAAAAAAAGAAACATTTTTGGCATATTATGCTTTATTATTTCAAGAAAGGTAAAAATGGAACCAAAGTGCAAAAAAAGATTTGTGCAGTGTATGGAGAAGGTGCTGTGACTGATTGAACGTGTCAAAAGTGGTTTGTGAAGTTTCATGCTGGAAATTTCTTGCTGGACAATGCTCCATGGTCAGGTAGACCAGTTGAAGTTGATAGCGATCAAATCGATACATTAATTGAGAAAAATCAATGTTATACCACACGGGAGATAGCCAACATACTCAAAATATCCAAATCAAGCATTGAAAATCCTTTGAGCCAGCTTGGTTATGTTAATCACCTTGATGTTTGGGTTCTACATGTAAGCGAAAAAAACCTTCTTGACCATATTTCTGCCTGTGATTCTGTACTTAAACTTAATGAAAACGTTCTGTTTTTAAAACATTGTGACGGGGGGTGAAAAGTGGATACTGTACAATAATGTGGAATGGAAGAGATTGTGGGGCAAGCTAAATGAACCACCAACAACCACACCAAAGGCTGGTCTTCATCCAAAGAAGGTGATGTTGTGTATATGGTGGGATTGGAAGGGAGTCCTCTATTAAGGGCTCCTTCCAGAAAACCAAACGATTAATTCCAACAAGCACTGCTCCCAGTTAGACCAACTGAAAGCGGCACTTGATGAAAAGCGTCTGGAATTGGTCAACAGAAAACTCAGAATCTTCCATCAATATAATGCAAGACCACATGTTTCTTTGATGACCAGGCAAAAACTGTTACAGCTTGGCTGGGAAGTTCTGATTCATCCACCGTATTCACAAGATACTGCACCTTCGGATTTCCCTTTATTTCAGTCTTTATAGCATTCTCTTAATGGAAAAAATTTCAATTCCCAGGAACAGTTCTTTGCTCAAAAGGTAAGAAGTTTTGGGAAGATGGAATTATGAAGTTGCCTGAAAAATGGCAGAAGGTAATGGAACAGAAGGGTGAATACGTTGTTCCATAAAGTTCTCAGTGAAAATGAGAAATGTGTCTTTTAGTTTTACTTAAAAACCGAAGGCACTTTTTGGCCACCCCAATATGTTTGTCTATCAGAAGCAAGAGTTTTCAGAAATGATTCTATGAGATGCATTGTGGTATTTACTATTTCCTTTTTTCTTTTAATTCTGATTTTGACCCACCACACTCAGTATTAGATCATTATCATGATTCAGAAATGGAGATTTAAAGTTCCCATGGCTCCTGGAGAAGCTCCAAGGATGGCCATGTATTTGCTAACCCCCAGTCTGTTCACCATGACTCTGTCTTAGAAGTCTTGGGTATGATCTGCTTGCCTTCAGCAGTTACCCAGCTTCCAGGTGCTAGAATTACTGCCCTCGTGCTATAGGAAAAAAGCAGAAGAATTTCAGGCTTAATGATATCCACCATGAGTTGAATGCCTTTTATGTGCCAGGTACTACGCTTGGCATATGTAATACCTAATCTTAAAAAATTCTGAAGATTAGAATTAGCATCATTATTTTGTTGGGGGAGTAGTGAGGATGAAGAAAACAAAGGTTAGAGCCATTAAGTAACTTGTCCAAGATTATATAGTTTGCAGGTGGCTTTAAAGCCTAAATTTTTTCACTACCATACACGTTCAGAAAAGGGCATTCCATTGTGAAGGGTCTTCTTTAATGCTCTTCTTTATTGTGCCTAAAGAAGATTGAGAGACTTGGAAAAAAACAAAAGCCCCAAAATGGACTTTGGTAATCTAGCATTCTCCCTCCTTAAATAGAGAATTCAGGCAGTGTCAACATAATTAGGTCAATACTCTCTCAATACAGGGTTAATTAAGCTTGCTTCCATAATTTTTGGCAGTACCGGAAGCAGTTATCTCTGAGATTTTCACATCTTCTGTGAAGTTCTTTGAAGCCAAGGCCTATAGAAAATGTTTAAGACCATGTCCCTGTTTTTACTTTTTACTGGTGTTTATCTGTTAGTCCAGGATGGTAGGATAAATCCTAGTTAATTATATCCCATATGGAAGTATGGCTAAGAAACATTGTTCTTGGTAATTTCATAAGAAACCTTGGCAGAGGAGAGCTTCAGGATGGCGGCATAGGAAGATCCTGAACTCACCTGCTTTCACAGACACAGCAAAACTATAGCTACATATGGAACACTTCCCTCTGAAAAATACCCGAGAACTAAACTTTGTTTATTCAAAATGAAGGATGAAAGGGCCACATTGAGATGGGTAGGGAGAAGCAGAGATGCAGTCTCACCAAAACTCCCACTACAGGTACAGTGACCCATAATTGGAAAGGATCTCACAAATGTGGAACTTTTCCCTGAGGAGAAAGGGGTTTGTGCCCACATCAGGCACCCCAACCTTTGAGACCTGCACTGGAGAGAGGAGTCCCAAAATGTCTGGCCCTGAAAACCACAGGGCTTATGTCCAGGAGAACCACAGGGCTGTACAAAATGGAGATCCTGCTTTTAAAGGGCTCACATGTAAATTCACTCACCTGGGGTCCCAGTGTGAAAGCAACAGTGTGAAAAGATCTTAGACCATATGAGGAGATTCATTTGCTAATCTTAAAGTGTCTGTCAGAGGGGCAAAAGCCCACTGGAATTCTCTCCAGGGACAGAGGCATTTGCAAGCACCATTTTTTATGTTTTCCTTCTACCTTGTTAGTGCTATAGTGCTGGTGCTGGTAGGAGCCATTTTTGCACTCTCACTCTAAGCTGCTGCTGCTTGCCTCACTTCGTTGCTGCTATGCCCTGCCAGAAGCAGCAGGCAAGTGCCCCATCCCTCCATGACCCCCCCAAAGCTAGCACGTGTGTGCAGCCCACCCTAGGGTTGCCCCTTTAACCCTGGGCTCTGGTGACCAAGGCGGGGTTGTGTTTCTGGGCCCCACAGATCTGAAACAATACGAGAGATAGTTAGAGAGACATCCAGAAACTAGGACAAGGTTAAACAGTAAGGTTCATCTCCTGCATGGGGCCACCCCTTCAAGACAGGAGAGAGGGCTGTTTCACTTGTCATGTAGAAGCAAATATAAAGAGTCAAGCAAAATGAGGAAACAGAGGAATATATTCCAAACAAAAGAGGAAGATAAAACTCCAGAAAAAAACCTTAATGAAACAAAAAGAAGTAATTTGCCTGATAAAGAGTTCAAATCAATGGTTATAAAGATGTTTGAATGGTCACCAAAGTTGGGAGAAGAATGGACGAACAGAGAGAACTTCAATAAAGAGATAGAAAATATTAGAATGTATCAAACAGGACTCACAAATAATATAGTAACTGAACTAAAAAATACACTAGAAGCAGAGAAAAAAGCAGTGATCTGGGGCTTCCCTGGTGGCGCAGTGGTTGAGAGTCCGCCTGCCGATGCAGGGGACGCGGGTTCGTGCCCCGGTCCGGGAGGATCCCACATGCGGAGCGGCTGGGCCCGTGAGCCATGGCCGCTGAGCCTGTGCGTCCGGAGCCTGTGCTCCGCAACGGGAGAGACCGCAGCGGTGAGAGGCCTGCATACCGCAAAAAATAAAAAAATAAAAAAAAGCAGTGATCTGGAAGACAGGGCAGTGAAACTCACCCAAACAGAACAGCAAAAAGAAAAAAGCATTTAAAAAACAGATAGCTTGGGCTTCCCTGGTGGTGCAGTGGTTGAGAGTCCGCCTGCCAGTGCAGGGGACACAGGTTCGTGCCCCAGTCTGGGAAGATCCCACATGCCGCCCGTGAGCCATGGCCGCTGAGCCTACGCGTCCGGAGCCTGTGCTCCGCAATGGGAGAGGCCACAACAGTGAGAGACCCGTGTACCACAAAAAACAAACAAACAAACAAACAAACAAAAAAACCAGATATCTTTAGGGACCTATGGGACAATATCAAATGGAAAAAATTTGCATTGTAAGGGTCCCAGAAGGAAGAGGGAAAGAAAGGGGAAGAAAACTTACTTGAAGAAATAATGGCTGAAAATTTCCGTAACTTGGGGAATGAAACAAGCTTCCAGATCCAGAAAGCCTAGAAAGTTCCAAACAAGAAGAACCCAAAGAGACCGACAGCAAGCATGCTACAATTAAAATGTCCAAAGTTAGAGAGAGGATCTTAAAAGCAGCAAGAGGAAAACAACTTGTTACGTACAAGAGAACCCTCATAAGACTATCAGCAAATCTCTCAGCAGAAACTTCACAGGCCTGAAGGAGGTGGCATGATATATTTAAAATGCTGAAAGGAAGAAGCTTCCAATCAAGAATACTCTATAAACAGCAAGATTATAATTCAGAGTTGAAGTAGAAATAAAGAGTACTTAAGACAAGCAAAAGCTAAAATCCCTGAACTATCCCTACAAGAAATGTTAAAGGAACTGAATAAACATTTTCCCAAAGACATGCAGATAGCCAACAGCCACATGACAATCATGTGGGAAATGCAAATCAAAACCACAATGAGATACCACATCACACCTGTCAGAATGGCTGTCTTCAAAAAGACAACAAATGACAAGTGTTGGCAAGGATGTGGCGAAAAGGGAACCCTCCTGCACTGTTGGTGGGAATGTAAATTGGTGCAGCCACTATGGAGAACAGTATGGAGGTTCCTACAAAAATTAAAAATAGAACTACCATATGATCCAGCAGTACCACCTCTGGGTATTTACCTGAAGAAAGTGAAAGTACTAATTTGAAAAGATATATGGACTCCAATGTTCATTGCAGCATTATTTACAATAGCCAAGATATGGAAACAACCTAAGTGTTCATTGAGGGAAGAATGGATAATGAAGGTATTTTATTTATATATACATATATATGTATATATAATGGAATATTCAAAAAAAGAATGAAATCTTACTATTTGTGACAGCATGGATAGTCATTGAGTGTACTATGCTAGGTGAAATAAGTCAGAGAAAGGCAAATACCATATGATTTCACTTATATGTGGAATCTAAAAAACACAACAAACAAAACTCATAGATACAGAAAACAGAATGATGGTCGGCAGAGGGTAGAAAGGTTGGGGGGTGGGTGTTATGGGTTAAGATCAAGAGGTACATACTTGCAGTTATAAATAAATCATGGGGATGTAATGTACAGCATGGTGACTACAGCCAATAATATTGCATTGTAAATTGAAAGTTCTGAGAATGTAAATCTTAAAAGTTCTTATTACGAGGAAAAAAAAACAATTGATAACTTTGTGTGGTAACAGATGGTAACAAGATGTATTGTGATGATCATTTCACAGTGTATACAAATGTCAATCATTATGTTGTACACCAGAAACTAATATAATATTATATGTCCAACACTTCATTAAAAATATTTTTAAAAAAGAAAAAGAGGGAGATATACAAATTTTTTTTTAAGAAAGAAAGAAACCTTGGCATATTAGGAGTGGCAGAAGCAAAAGCATAAGCAGTTCTTCTCTGGAATGTTTAATCATAGGCCTACAACTTGCACACTTGGAGACAGGTGTTGAGAACTTCATAGCCATTCTTTTTTCCTCCTTTCTGTTTTTACTTCCCCATTCAAAAGACATTTTTCTTTTCCCCCTACAGAGAGAAAGGTTTGTGACAAGGGATTGAAGATATTGAGTGTGGCTTTTGAGTTAAAATTTAGACCTGTACTGTCCATTTGTGGTAGTCACTAGCCACATGTACTTTCACGCACTTGAAATGCAGCAAATCAGAATGATGTACGTGTAAAAAAATTAATACCAGATTTTAAAGACAGTGTGGAAAAAGAGAATGTAAAATATTTCAGTGTTAACGTTTAATACTGATTACATGTTGAGATAATAATGTTTCAGATTCATTGCGTTAAATTAAATATGTTATTAAAATTAATTTCCCCTATTTCTTTTTACTCTTTTAATGTGGTTACACAAAATTTTTAAATTATGTATGTGGCTTGCATTTGTGACTTGTGTTGTACTTCTTTTGGGCAGCATTGATTCTAGACCAATACTTCAGCCCCATCACCCAGCCTAGCTATGAATTATGGCCCCTCAACTAATTTCAGGACTCTCTCTACCCAGAGAGGGCTAAATTTTGCCCAATATATATTTTTTTGGATCCTGTACACCTCCCTACTCCTGCTTGAAGGAGTATTTGGCAATTTACTGGACAGGTAGGGCACATGAAAGAAAATCAGTCAAGTTTGCTCAATTAGAGGTGAGGACAGATGGTCTTGTTGGATGGGGTGGGAAAACTAGGCCCAGAGGCAATGGATTTGCTGAGGATATTCTGTGAAGCAATTTTAAGGAAGTTCAGCAAAGTTCAGATTTTTCCCATTTTGACTGTCTCAGGGATTTTGGTTTTGATTGAAATATCAACTACTTCCAAGATAATTGTGCATTTTTCAGTGTCCCTGTCTCACCTAGTCACAGTCTGTGTGGTTTACCTTCAGAGACTGTCAAAGCCTTAGTGAGTCCAACCCCATTAGGGGCTGGTAGGGGCTGGGATGGTAGGCTGTCAGTCTCTGAGCCTTGGGAGCTAAACTCCTGCTGTGGTTAGTTGGTTGCAGCCAGAAAGATAAAAGTAGCTGATGAAAATTGTTTCAAAGGAAGTGGACTTGTGTGTGTGTGTGTGTTATTAAAGAAGTTTCTGTTTAAATTGTTTTCAATTGGAAATTCTCTTTTAATGAGTATATGAGAAGAAAAATCACATTTTCAATTAATTTACAATATAATCAAAGACTAAAAATTGGTTCAAAGGTATATATTATAATCAGATACTGTAGTTACTTGGTCTATGAAATTTCAATTAGGAATTTTAAAACCATTCAGAGAAATAATTAAGAATATTTAAGAAATGGATTCTAATATTTATTTACTTCAACTTTTTAATTAAAAAGATCATTTAAAATATGCAACCCATAAATTTTAATTTTTCCTGGTTTGGAGTTGTATGTGAAGGTTGCTTGTTCTCAGGCCATCATACCCACCAAGTCTTTCAAGTTGTGCCTTAATACTTCTTCATATCAATATTTGCAATGTAGATACCAGGGCAATAAATCATCCTTTGATAAGGCATAGTACAGTACTAAAAACTCAGGTGTAGTTTTATGTCATTCTGCTAATTTTGAAGCCACTTGCTTCTTAGACCAGAAAAGCTTTTCATATGTTAATTGATTGGTCTTTATTTGGCATTTGAACAGAGGAGAGACAATGTTGACTAAGTAAACATTCTCAGCATCTTTGTCTTCTATTCACTGGGAGGAATCTTTATCTGTTCCCTGCCTTCATGTCTGCAGGGACCTCAGATCAGTCTGCTATATCTTAATTTGATCTTATTTTCCAGGTCATCAATTCAGTTTTTCTGTGCTTCACAGGCTTGGTATTCTTACTAATAATGGTGTCTGTCCATTGTTATCTAGATGTCCTCATTTTCCTCTCAGTCTTTTGTAGTTTAGAACAGGTCTTTCTGATTTTATTCAAAACAGTTTCTGTGGCTTTTAAATAATATTTGCTCAATTTTTAAGTAAATTTAACACAGCTTTCTTGAGAAGTCAAATGTGACTAGTTTATATCAAATATGGTACCTTTTAGACCAAGTGTTTAAAAGCAACTTGAACAAAATGATATATGAAGAGTACTCAGGAATTGACTTTCCCTATACTGTGATAATAGTAATCTGATAAGACTGCCCAATTTAGCAAAAATAAAAATACAGCACACCTACTTAAATTCGAATTTCAGATAAACAAAAAAATAATTTTTTAATATAAACAAGTAAGTCTTATGCAATATTAAATCCCATGCAGTTGAACTGGGCATCCTGTATTTTATCTGGAAACCCTAAAGCTGGGGCAAAGCACAGTAGTTTCTGACTCTTGTGGAATTATGAAATTTTAAGACAACTAAAGCTCACATTATAGCTGAGCACATTGAATTGAATACATTTTCTTTATAGGGCACTGATTTTTGTAGTAGTTGCCCTACTTAAATCATTCAGTAAAATGCAAACAAAAAGCTAACAAGTCAGGAGTTCTACTCATGAAATATTGTTGAGCCCTCCTCCCCTCCAATGTCATTTCCCCCCCGCCCCCCGCAACTTTGCCCACATGGCCTTGATCTCCTTAGGGGTAATGGCATAGTGGTATTGCGATACCTGTGTTCAGGGTTAAAGCCAGAGCACTTTTTTTGCCTCACTTAGCCCATCCCATCTCCATCTCTTTCCTTACTTTTAGGAGTTGCAGGTATTCCTCTAGTGGCAAAAGCAGAGGTGTCCTCTTGACTGATACTCAGGGTCAGAGTGCTGTATCTTTGTTGTTTAAAGAATCAAAATCCTTTCCCCTCTCTGTGGCTCTCAGATTTGCTACGTTTGTGACAGGTTTTCTGGCTTATGCTATCGCAGGTTGTCTGGCTTATGCTATCGTGTTTCAGGGCTGTGGTATTTACTATTGTGATTTAGAACACGTTATCACAGCTATAGCATGAAATACCAACTTGGAAGAGCGCTGCTTTCAGTGGCTCCTTAGATAATTGCAGCATTACATCATCTTCCTAAAGCATTTCAGCCTATGCTAGGTTGAAGATAGATTTAGGTAAAATGTTTGCTTTCTGATGATCATGATAAATCTGTGTAAAGTCTTCTTTGATTCTTTTCTGTATATCAGGCAGTTAGCATTATGAACTAAAATGTGGTAACTTGCTCCAAAGTTATCTCCAAGTATCCCCTGGCAAAGCAGAGTTTTGAACAATGAGACTATGTTTTTTGTGGGTGAAAATGTTAACCGTGGCATTGGCTATGGCAGATAACATTCTGCCTTATGATGGTTTTTATAATCCTTGTCCCCAAGGAGCCTGCTCAAAGCATTTCACAAGGCAGATGTGAGTGACCAAGCACAGAAAATTTGCCCCAACCTAGCTTTCATTTGTGGCTCAGTGTGGGGCATGACCTACCCTTTACTTAACTAGAAACACAAGCTCTTCCTTTATTCTCTGCCTTTCTGCTTTGGTTGACCATTTTCTCCTTTCATAGAATCACTTATTCCATAAGTATTTTTGTTTAGCTCCTACTACATGGGGTACTACATGAGTTACTATAAGCCAGGAGCTTAGTGGAGGTAAAATATGTCTTACCCCAAGGCAATATATAGTAAGTTTTATATAAGTATATACAAGTTGGTATCATAAGAGCATAAAGGAAGAAGATACTATTTTCACTTTGGATCATTAGGACCTTACTATGGAAGAAGTCTGATATGAGCCTTTATAAATGGACAGGATTTCAGTAGGGGAAAATGTGGGAAGTAGAGTCATCCAAGACAGAGGAAAGTGCACAAAAACATTAAAATTTGAAAGAACAGTGAAACTATGTGGAATGGGATGTGATTCAGATGGAATGGACAAGGATTTTTTTCTATTTGAGGATAGCAGGTGGGACCATACTGTAGATGGATTTGAATGCTACCCAGGAGCAAAACATTGCTTTATCACTAAAATATGTAAAATAGATAAACAACAAGGACCTACTGTCCTTGCACAGGGGACTATATTCAATATCTATTAATAACCTATAATAGAAAAGAACCTGAAAAAGAATATATATATATATATATATATATTTGTATAACTGAATCACTTTGCTATATGCCTGAAACTAATACAACATTGTAAATCAACTATACTTCAATTTAAAAAAACTATGTATTACCAAAAATAATAGTAAAACATTTGTGATACTGTAGAAAAACAACAGCAAAACAGTGTTTTAGGTAGATTAAGCTGAAAGTACTGTGCAGACTGATTGAAAGAGAGAAAATCTCTGGGACGATTTAGAGGCCATTGAAAGAGCCTAAGCCTAAAGTGATAATATCCTGAACTATGGTGATGGTGCCAGAAAAGGACATATGTCCTAGCTGACCTAAATAATGCTTGGTTTCTCTGAGCAATAATATTAGTTATTTTCATATTGTGAACTACTTATAAATTGTACCTACGTACCATCTGTATCTTCCTTTGATTTAATATGGTATTAAGACTAATAAAGAACCTGAACCTATTAAGTACTATAATCCAGAGGTACAATGAATAGGAAATAATTTCCTGATTCTTACCTAACCTTGATCTCAATCTACTACTTCAAGCTTTTTTTTTTTTTTTGCGGTACATGGGCCTCTCACTGCTGTGGTCTCTCCTGTTGCGGAGCACAGGCTCCGGACGCGCAGGCTCAGCGGCCATGGCTCACGGGCCCAGCCGCTCTGCGGCATGTGGGATCTTCCCGGACCGGGGCACGAAGCCGCGTCCCCTGCATCGGCAGGCGGACTCTCAACCACTGCGCCACCAGGGAAGCCCCTACTTCAAGCTATTTTACTGAGAAAGAGTTAACATGTAAACTATGAAAGATACTTCAGATTTCTAAAAAATCATATTTAATGTAATTTGCTTCTAGCAGTGTTTTAAACACGTTAATTATGTGATTCGTCTCTCTCACTTTTAAAGTAAAAAGACTAATATTTTAAAAATGCAGCACTTGAGTGTGTCTTTATCTTTTATGGCTTTTCATATAAAATGACGTCAAATTCAGTGAGAAAACTCCAAACAGCTTTTTGTAATGATGATTTTTGGCAATTCCAACAGTGGTAGAATTTCTAATTTCTATTTTAAGGTAGAGATCCATTTTGATTTTTTGTACTTTATATAATGTCTGTAATTATTTTCATGTGTCTTCTTTGGTATAGGAGCAAGAAGATTTTGGTATGCATTTTGCTGTGAAATTTTGATTTGGAAGTCTATGACTCCTTGTCATCATCTTTGGTTTTGGTGCAAATTATTTCCTTTTGTCACTGTTCTTGACTAAATAAGGTTAGAAGAGAATTGAAAACTCAAAGTAAAAATTATAAAACTTGAGTCTCTTCATCATAGGGAATACATACATACTTCCCATGCCTGCTTCACTTATTCTGATTTATTCAGCACCCATTTATGAAACACCTACTAAAGTCTCAGGCTGCAAGGGAAACAAAGATAAATAAGAACTGATTGTAGTCTACCTGGGGGTGGCAATCAAGTGGGGATATTCAGACACGGGTACCAGTTAATTAAAAAAGCAGAGTAGAAGACCAAAGGACAAATTGATTAAGAGAGGAAAAGGGAGAAGGCTCCTAGAATAACTCTTTGTATGTCAGCTCAGACATGGAAGTTCACTCTGCTGAGAATTAGAATATAGGAAATTCCGAATTGAATTTTTGACTTGTTAAGTTTTAGATGTGGAGTGATAGGTCTGTTAGACCAGTAGTTCCCAAATAACAATTTGTGGACTTTTACTCAAGGCTGCAAAGATCTTTGTTAAAAATACAGATTGCCTGGAAGTACTATAGAGAATCTGGTAGATTAAATCTAGGTGAAATCTGGGGATTTGGGTTCAGAAATAAATTTTCAGATGATTCTGATAATCAGTAAGTTTTGGCATCTACTTTAGTAAAGATCTAGGAGAGAGAAGACAGATGGTAGTTGAAGTTACAGGAGTGGATGTGATTTCCTGGGAAGAGCATGAAGAGCGAGCACAGAACAATGCTAAGGATGTAACACCATCAGATAAGGAGTAGGCAGAGGAGGAATCAGCAAAGAAACTAAAAAAGGAATATACTGTGTCAAGGAGCTGGAATATATTTACCTAGATCCTCTGAGTCTTAGAATAGTAATGCTCATTTCTGAGTCCATATAGAGAAAAACAGTGCAGAATAAAAATCTTTAGGTTTCTACTCATTATTTGGTTTTATTCCAAAAAGGATTAATCAGATTTCAAATGTGCCCTCTTGCAAAAAGATTGCTACTACTTCCAGAGAAGTCTGTTGGAGAAACAGAAGTTGACCCTCTTGGATAGAGAATTATGAACAAAGTAGAGTATCAGAAAAGAAAGTTGAAATATTGTAAAACAAAAAATACCTTATTGTACACTTTCTATATTAAATTAGAATATTTAATTTATTGAAATGACCTTTATAATTGAGAACTAGAACTATTATAGTCTCTCAGGAACAAATCCTTCTGTTCTTAGCCCTTCCTATTTCTTTTGTTATTGTTCTTGTGGTGATCAGTTCATCTCCTACTCCTATGTGAGTAAAAACTTATATTAATGGAAACATGTACTGTTACAAAAAGGAGTAAAATGGCAATTCTATGTAACCTGACTTGATATAAAAATTAATTGGATTTTTCAAAACCCACATCCCAGTACAGAGTAACTTCATTGATCCTAAAGGATTTTTAAAATATACATATTATTGACATTTACTTGGGGGTGTAGTTATTGTTTACTTACACTCACTCTCCTTTGAGGTTCCAGATGATCCTTTATGCAAGTTAATTAGAGGGTCATATCAGCAGTTGTGTGACCTACTTTTAATATAATGGTCTTTACTGATTACGTATAGATTTTTGAGGAGCTCATTGAACAGATGGCCAATGGTCAATAGTGGTCCAACATTTTTAACGTTTGAGGTTCTACATTAAAAGGTCATCTGAATTAACATGGTATTGGAGGACTATTTTATTGTGAATAGTATTTTGTCAAAGACAGATGAAAAGGCAGGCAATGATACATATCTTTGAATAGAGAAAATTTACTGGTGGGAATACCACAATGAAAAACTTCATATTTGTTGATGACCAACTTGTTAGAATTTAACCAATTTCAAAGTTGGAGAGGGAGCATAGTCCACACAAGATTGCCCTTACTTCTAACACTAGTTGTGTCAAGTTGTTACCAAAATCACCCTCAGGTTCAGTAATTCACTAGAAGCACTCTCAGAACTCAATGAAAGCTGTAATACTCATGGTGACATTGTATTACAGCTGCAGGATACAGATTAATGCTTGCCAGGGGATGAAGCACATTGGACAGAGTCCAGGAGAAGTACCAAGCATGGCTCTTCCTTTGTCCTTTCCCCACGGAGTCATGGACAATGTAGCTTTCCTGACATCAGTGTGTGACGATATGCGTGGAGTATTGCCAGATAGGGAAGCTCACTTGAGTCTTGTCCAGAGTTTTCACAGGGGCTTATTCATGTACTGCTCACATGACTAACCTTTAGTCTCCAGCCTCTCCATAGGTAGAACTAATACTGCATGCCCCGAAGCCCCATGGTAAGTCACATTGTTAGGCTGTTGAGTGGTCAAGACCCACATGCAAACAAAGACCTCCTATTACACTTGCAAGGGCCTAGAGATCACCTCCTAGAAGCCAATGGCAAAGGCCAGTTCTCTTTTTGGGTAAGGCTGATTCTTCACTATGCACAATTCTTTCAGATGACCCAACTGAAACAATAGTTCACAAATCTGTGACTACAAAGACCATGGCAGATGAAATGACTCCTCGTTGTCTGCAGGATTAAAACGTATTCATTCAAGATTACATTTCCATATTCTAGATCCCACTCAACTTGCCCTTTATAAATTTCCTTCTATAGTCAATTAGAATCATATTTCCTGGGCATGCCAAGTGCTTCCCTGCTTTGGAGGCTCTGCTCACACCACACTTGTATTCTCTTGAGATCTTTCAATTTTGTTGAGCCCATCTTGTCTACAGTGCTCCAGCCCAGGCCCCATCTCCTGTGCAAGCCCACTTTCAACACTTGAACCTTTTGATAGTCACTTTCTTTACTGAATTCCTGTAGCTAACGTTACTCATATATCATTTATTTGGCTGTTAGCATATGGTTCCTTCCATTGATATTTTGTCTTTACAAGTAGATCTTAACCTCTTGCAAGTTAGGAACATTATGGACTATATCTCATGCCTTTTTGATCCTGTAGATCCTAGTACAATGTCCTGCACATGGTAAGTGTTAGATAAATATTTGAATAGTGAGCTTTCATACAGACAGGTGCAACTAGGAACACATTGTTCAAATATAAGAGCTAAAACATCTTGTAAAAATAATCTAATTTATACTAACAAATTTCTGAGGTAACCATGTTAATCCAAGAGAGTGTCAGAGTTATTTTTAGCAATTCATTGAAGGCATCTGCAAACATAAAGGCCAGAAAAATGCTGGAAAATGTCCAGAGAAGTATTGCCATCCTGCTCCCACCTCAGGGCTTTTGCACATGCTTTCCAAACCTTTGCCTATAATGCTTTTTCTCTAAATATTTGAACACTAACTGAGAGAAGTAAACCCACTCTACCTGAAATATCATCCTATTCCTCACTATATCTTTATCATTTTATTTTTTTATAGTACGTTTCACTAACCAATATTATATACAAGCTTTTTATGTCTTTTTCCTCAACTACTAGAACATAAAGTCCATAGGGGAGGGACACTGGCTTGCTAACAATTATATCCTCTGCACCTAAAATAGTGTCTGATTCTTAGTAGGTACTCTGAAAAGTATGTGTTGAATACGTGACCAAATTTGAACTATGCAGCAAATAGAAAGCTTAATTTTTTATGTACACTCAATTTTTATGTCATTCAATTCAAGAAGGTTAATTGAGCTCAAAGAGTTTCAAAGAGAAGCATCTAAAATGATTGAAGGAATGGTAGAATGTTTTATAAATTATTAAAAAAATATTCAGTCTATAAAAACAATAACTAGTGTATACATGGTCAAACTTAATAAAATTATAAAATGTAATGATTAGGTACAAATAGGCATGTTTATCAAATGCTGGTTATCAGAAGCATTCTTTAAAGTTTTGTGGAAAAAAATGAAAGAGTGTTATTTTTATACAATGGTTAGTAAATATGTAGCACTTAAATTTTTTATTTATTTTAAAAGTGTTTAAAGGGCTGTTTTGATAAAAATTATAATTAATAATTTTAAAATAATGCAAAATCAGAAATACATCTAACTTTGGAAAATAATAGCATGGAGTTCAGTTATTGTGCTTCATTTTAACAGGAGTTGCAGAGTTTATCATTGCCTATTGATACGAGTTTCCAAGACTTTCAAGTACCCCAGTTGAACCTTTATTTTGGGAGAATGAGTGGTCAGCAACCCTGGGAATGAGGACATATCCAAATATGACTGTAGATGCATTTGGAGTCTAACCCCACATATTCATCATTGAGAGGTGTCTGACCTAGATTCCACAGGATCTCTGGGAAATCCAGGCTGTGCTCATAGGCTGCAATGCTTCTTAGTCTTCTAGTTCCAAAGAATTGCTTTATTCTATTCACATACTTCCCACTGCAGTCCCAGTACTTACTTCAGGATTAAGGTATTCGTCATGAATATTGACTGGTCTTATGAAGACACTACTCCCTCTCCTCTCTCTTCTCTTCCCCCCTGCCCTTTGCTCTCATTGTTGCTTCCCCCCCACCCCGCCCCCGCTAAGAGATTTCTTTCTAGGTGAAGGCAGAATTTGGCTTATATTTTTGACCTTTGTGTCAGGCTTTGATTCTGAGACATTTGGCAGCACATGTGTACAATGCCCAGGCAGCAGCTTGCTAACAATATGATTTAGTTGTCGTTTATTTCTTTGCTTCCATATTACCCTGCGTATGCTGAGATTTCCACCCCATATTCAAGGAAAGAAGGCTGGCAATGATCCAACCTTTTTGTGTTATTGTTTCTAGCTCAGGATTTTAGTAGCATGTTTGAAACTAGAATGAACTTTTATGTTTTCTCCTTTCATCTCTGCCTCTTTGGATTTTTGGCAAACATCAAGGCAAATAAATCAGACCCACCACTGCAAACCCATCTGCTTTCAGGGACATGTAAGCTGACTAGTTTGTGATGTTTTACCATAGATCTAGCTCCAACATAGAACTAAAGGAGGATCCCTGTGGAGTAAGAATAGCAGACACGTTTTAAGGTCAAGTTTTTTTAAAGCTCTGAATCATTTATCTGCTGACTGATTGTGGCTACGCATGGTCTCCATTGGCATTTCTAATGACATTAACAAGTTGACATAATACTTACAAAGTTGAAATGATTTTATAGTAGATGAAAAGTGAAAATGCAGTTATAGTTTGGATTTGAAAATAGGCATTAATAAGAAAAGATGCTGTCATTGTTGTAAAAATGTAGCAAATCAGGGTACAGCCAAAGGAGTTTGTTTATCAGGACATTACTTTTATATTTCATCTGGTGCTGAGGTCACATGTAAAAACACTCATCCTCATTGAAATACCTTTCCAGTTGTTGACAGCCTAGAAATTGTTTCCTAAGAAATAATAAGGTATGGTCATCCAAACCTGTCTTCCTAATACTTGTTGACACTTCAATGCTGTATTCATTTCTTTCTCACAGCAAGCAAGTAAGTGATGATTCTCTTCAAATAGGAATTAAGAGGATTACAAAGATGTCAGGGTATACACATTATACTGGAAGAACAGCTCATGTAATACTCTTGATAACAGGCTATAAATTGTCTCTACTTAAAATGATCAAAAGTTAATCGAGATACTTATCATACCTCTTAGAGCTGGTTTTAAACTGATCTTCAACAAGCTGAATTATATCCTCTGTTGGGCCATGGATTTTATCACACTAGGGATTGATGTATTTTTTAAGATAAGTTTTGACTTATGACTTAGCAGTTTGGAAATTAAAGAAAATCCTTGAAAGATAAACTAAATAGAAATTTCATTTCTACGTGAGGGTAGTGTCAGGGGTGTGTGTCTGGGTGGGTGATAAAACTCAACTTTAAAGACTTTAAACCTCTCACTACTACTGCCTGCTTCTGGTCAGCTTTTATATGTGGCCCAACCTGATGCCTCCTTTGGCAGGATAGAAGGTGATCTCAAGGACTTTGCCCATAGTTTCTTGATGGTGATGGTCCAGAAGGGAGCCATGCAATAGTGACAGTGGCATTTGTTCTGTCCCTAACCATGACTTCAGCCCTTCTCTGATCCTCAGAAGCTGAATTCTAAAGTAATGAATGAAAATGGTAGCTGTTCTGACAAATTTAGCTTTTACCATACCCTGTCCTTCCCAGTGTTTTTTCTGGGTATATTTGTGTACATCTTCCTTTCTTGCATGAATATATGCAAGGCTGGGACCAGAGTGTATATCAGTTGATGAAAACATCAATTTATCCAAATAATTGTTCACTTTTGCTTTTTTTCATGGATTAATAGAAACAAGGATAATTTCAGACACATAAGATATGTGATAGAAAATTCAGAAGAGGGTGTGTATGCATTAATGTATCATCATGCTGAAAGCTCAAAGGGTATTGGTTTCATAATCATAATGTTCATGATATCCAAAGAAAAACAGTGGTTTATTTCATTATTTAAAGTGTACAAATAAAGATGGATGTCTAAAATATACATTCACCAAAATTTTTGAACAATTAAATGTGATTCTTAATTAAAATATCTAGGAATAAACCTACCTAAGGAGACAAAAGTCCTCTATGGAGAAAATTATAAGACACTGATGAAAGAAATTAAAGATGATACAAATAGATGGAGAGATATACCATGTTCTTGGATGGGAAGAATCAACATTGTGAAAATGACTCTACTACCCAAAGCAATCTACAGATTCAATACAATCCCTATCAAGCTACCACTGGCATTTTTCACAGAACTAGAACAAAAAATTTCACAATCTGTATGGAAACACAAAAGACCCTGAATAGCCAAAGCAATCTTGAGAACGAAAAATGGAGCTGGAGGAATCAGGCTGCCTGTCTTCAGACTATACTACAAAGCTACAGTAATCAAGATAGTATGGTACTGGCACAAAAACAGAAATATAGATCAATGGAACAGGATAGAAAGCCCAGAGATAAACCCACGCACCTACAGTCACCTTATCTTTGATAAAGAAGGCAGGAATGTACAGTGGGGAAAGGACAGCCTTTTCAATAAGTGGTGCTGGGAAAACGGGACAGGTACATGTAAAAGTATGAGATTAGATCACTCCCTAACACCATACACAAAAATAAGCTCAAAATGGATTAAAGACCTAAATGTAAGGCCAGAAACTATCAAACTCTTAGAGGAAAACATAGGCAGAACACTCTGACGTAAATCACAGCAAGATCCTTTTTGACCCACCTCCTAGAGAAATGGAAATAAAAACAAAAATAAACAAATGGGACCTAATGAAACTTCAAAGCTTTTGCGCAGCAAAGGAAACCATAAACAAGATCAAAAGACTACCCTCAGGATGGGAGAAAATATTTGCAAATGAAGCAACTGACAAAGTATTAGTCTCCAAAATTTACAAGCAGCTCATACAGCTCAATAACAACAACCAAAAAAACCCAAACCAAAAATGGGCAGAAGACCTAAATAGATATTTCTCCAAAGAAGATATACAGATTGCCAACAAACACATGAAAGAATGCTCAACATCATCAATCATTAGAGAAATGCAAATCAAAACTACAATGAGATATCATCTCACACCAGTCAGAATGGCCATCATCAAAAAATCTAGAAACAATAAATGCTGGAGAGGGTGTGGAGAAAAGGGAACACTCTTGCACTGCTGGTGGGAATGTGAATTGGTTCAGCCACTATGGAGAACAGTATGGAGGTTCCTTAAAAAACTACAAATAGAACTACCATATGACCCAGCAATCCCACTACTAGGTATATACCCTGAGGAAACCAGAATTCAAAAAGAGTCATGTACCAAAATGTTCATTGCAGCTCTATTTACAATAGCCCGGAGATTGAAACAACCTAAGTGCCCATCGTCGGATGAATGGATAAAGAAGATGTGGCACATATATACAGTGGAATATTACTCAGCCATAAAAAGAAACGAAATTGAGCTATTTGTAATGAGGTGGATAGACCTCGAGTCTGTCATACAGAGTGAAGTAAGTCAGAAAGAAAAAGACAAATACTGTATGCTAACACATATATATGGAACTTAAGAAAAAAAAATGTCATGAAGAACCTAGGGGTAAGACAGGAATAAAGACACAGACCTACTGGAGAACGGACTTGAGGGTATGGGGAGGGGGAAGGGTGAGCTGTGACAGGGCGAGAGAGAGGCATGGACATATATACACTGCCAAACGTAAGGTAGATAGCTAGTGGGAAGCAGCCGCATGGCACAGGGCTATCGGGTGCTTTGTTACCGCCTGGAGGGGTGGGATAGGGAGGGTGGGAGGGAGGGAGACGAAAGAGGGAAGAGATATGGGAACATATGTATATGTATAACTGATTCACTTTGTTATAAAGCAGAAACTAACATACCATTGTAAAGAAATTAGACCGCAATAAAGATGTTAAAAAAAAAAAAAAGAAAACTACAAATAGAACTACCATACGACCCAGCAATCCCACTACTGGGCATATACCCTGAGAAAACCGTAATTCAAAAAGAGTCATGTACCAAAATGTTCATTGTAGCTCTATTTACAATAGCCAGGAGATGGGGAGATGGAAACAACCTAAGTGTCCATCATCGTATGAATGGATAAAGAAGATGTGGCACAATGGAATATTACTCAGCCATAAAAAGACACGAAATTGAGCTATTTATAGTGAGGTGGATGGACCTAGAGTCTGTCATACAGAGTGAAGTAAGTCAGAAAGAGAAAGACAAATACCATATGTTAACACATATATATAGAACTTAAGAAAAAAAAATGTCATGAAGAACCTAGGGGTAAGACAGGAATAAAGACACAGACCTATATGGGAACATATGTATATGTATAACTGATTCACTTTGTGATAAAGCAGAAACTAACATGCCATTGTAAAGCAATTATACTCCAATAAAGATGTAAAAAAAATAAATAAAAGACGAATAATAATTTTTATTTATTTATTTAATGAGTATTCAATTTATACTAGGCAGTGTGCTAAGCACTTTGCACACGTTATCTTATCTTATCTTATTCTAAACAACATGAATTTGGTATTACCATCCCATTATACAGATAAGGAAACCGAGTTTAATGAGATTAAATAACTTGTCTGAGATCCTGTGTTAAGTGGAGTAGCCGGAAATCGAACCAATGAGTTTGTCTGGCTCCAGAGCCACTAAACCACCATATTGGACTGAGGATCAGAATGGGAGACGCATCTACTGGGAAGTAAATTGTGGGTGAAGTTGTGAGTCTCTAGATATTGGTGAATTAGCTGTCCATGAAAGAGTGAATTCTTCCCTCTTCTCATTCTGAGGATAATTGTCAGGACTTAAGGAGACTGCTTATGGGGACCTTCCAAGAAGATGACATTGTATCAGTTTTGGTTGTGCTATAAAATGTTTTTAGCTATATTTTATAAAAGGTTTTCACTTGAAACTTTTTAACTCCAGATATTTGGATGGTGAATTATTTGGCTTCTTTTTTGTCCTTTTCTGTTCATTTTATTTCTTGTAAAAGTTGACAGCTATCATTGGAATAAGTCTTTAAAAAAGAAAAAAGGAATGAATATTGAAGAGAAAAATGATTTTGTCTACCTTTTACAACATTAGGTTTAGTGACTCCCTGACTCAAATACTTTAATGATTGAGTGAGTAAATTTGGGGGATTAGATGTGGATTCCTGAATATATACTGTTCCTATTCTTAGCAGTATGGGTAATTGGGAGATGGTTAACTTTAGCTTTTTCTTTGAAAACACGATTATTTTCTCTAATCTAGTGTGCCATTTCATTCATATTAGTCTATTTGTAAGACTCTAGTGTACCTCTCAACTTTCACTTATATGAAAGGGATCAGTGAATAATGTAGCAAAATAGCTTATTTAGTTAATAAAGTGAAGTTCCAGAAATTATTCCCTTAGCCAACTGAGAACAATATGTAAGAAGAAAACTCTAGAAACACACATATGTAGAAAGCATTTAAAAGTAATCATAGGGGGGCTTCCCTGGTGGCACAGTGGTTGAGAGTCTGCCTGCCGATGCAGGGGACATGGGTTCGTGCCCCGGTCTGGGAGGTCCAATGTGCCACGGAGCGGCTGGGCCCGTGAGCCATGGCCGCTGAGCCTGCGTGTCCGGAGCCTGTGTTCCGCGGCGGGAGAGGCCACAGCGGTGAGAGGCCTGCGTACCGCAAAATAAAAAAATTTAAAAAATTTTTTAAAAAGTAATCATAGGAAAGTAATCAACAGAAAAGTTTATGATTTTTATTTTCATTTTATTTTGCCCCTTTATTTTTTAAAACAAACAAGGAAGATTCAATTATTCATAGAAAAAAAATCAATCAGTGTTATACAAAGTTACTTCCTAGAAACTTTTGCTCAATTTCCCTTTTTCTGAATCAGGCTGTTGGTACCATTTAAACACAGCATGATGCCAGTAGAGTAGGCAGTTTCTAAGGAATATAGTCCAATGATTTCTCTCCCTCAACATCTCAAAAAGTGCAAAAAGAGATATCCTGTGAACCATTCAACATGTTTGCCCCTAAAATAGTTCAGCTTGGGAGGAGTAAAATTTTCATTGGTAATTTTCCAAATAGTTTGTAAGTGGAGACATACTGTGTGGAAAGAGCACCCTTCTGTTGGAGAAAACCTGGAGAGTGAAAACTCATCTGCCTGGTACCAGATTCCCCTACTTAGATTCCATAACAGACCAGATAAACCATACATTTCATAATTTATCTCTTTATACATTACCTTTATATGTACCGTATTCTAAACCCCTATCTCACCCATTTTCTTTATCATTAGAAATTACATTTACTGTGATAAATATAAACTTTCTATGTATCCTTTTACTCAAGTTATGGTAATTTTTTGAAAGTTCCATTTTTATTTGGTTTTAGCATTCCATTCCGGTAAGCCATCAGAATTTTCTCCAGACTGATTTGTAATATGTTTGATGTTTGCTAGCAAATTTGGAACTTTTCAGTTTTCATCCTTTCTCTATGTGATATAAGATCTAATTACTGCCCAGCATGATATAGCAGCTGAAATGAAAAAGGCAGCAAGAGAAGGCACTGGCTTAACTTAGAGCTAATCACCTACTTCCTTCTTATGTACTTCTCAGCTAGAGAGAGAAAGAGAAATAGCATTATTAAAGTAACTCATGTATTAAAACTCATTTTTTTTCTTTGCTTGATTTTAACTGAAAGAGGGGATTTGTTCAAATCTTTATGGGAGCGAGACATTAAATAATACTTTTTAATTTGCATTAGTAGTCATTGATGCTTCTTTAATTGTACAGAGTGTTTTCATTATTGGGGTTGGTAGAAGTAATCCCATCCCATTTTCTTGACATTCAAACACATAAAAACATTTACAGAAGTAAAATAAAATCAAGTGAATGATTAATCATTTTTTATAAGGCTTAGAACGTTTGAACTTTTGGATCTTGAATCTGTCTGGAAAAACAAAAAACCAAAAACCTCTAGATTTATCTTTAAAGCATATGTCATTTTAATATGTTGGTTTGAGGGCTTTTTATTTTCTGAAGTGAGTGAGTTGGGTAATTACCCATTGGGAGGAAAGATTGATAATATTTTTTATTTTTTAAATGACTATGGTCTGAGTTTTCACATATCAGATTGTCAAAAATTAAAAAGTCAAATAATATTTGGTTTGGGACAGGTGCGGAGAAACACATACTCTACCACTGTTTGGATTATGTGTTGGTACAATGGAAATGCATATTTATTGACCTAGCAATTCCACCTCTAGGAATATATCTTGAACATGTATGTATAAAAATGTTCCTAGTGGGGCTTCCCTGGTGGCGCAGTGCTTGAGAGTCCGCCTGCCGATGCAGGAGAAGCGGGTTCGCGCCCCGGTTCGGGAAGATCCCACATGCCGCGGAGCGACTGGGCCATGGCCGCTGAGCCTGCGCGTCCGGAGCCTGGGCTCTGCAACAGGAGAGGCGCCACAACAGTGAGAGGCCCACGTACCGCAAAAAAACCCCAAAATTGTCCCAGAGTAATATTTCTATTTCACGCCCCTGCACTTGCCCTCTCTCCTCATCCTCCCACCCCACCTAAAAAAAAAAAAAAAAAAAAAAAAAAAAAAAAAAAAAAAAAAAAAAAAATGTTCCTAGTGATATTATTTGTGATATAAATAGAAAAAAATGCAAAAAAAATCATTAATAAGAAAATATTAAATAAATTATGATATGTCCATATCCAAGTGTGCCTCATTCTTTTTAATAGTTGCTATTAAAAAAAATAAAATACATTTGCATGTACTGATCAAGAATATTCTATAAGTTATCCCATTAAGTGAAAAGAGCAGATAGTTTTCTTCTATTTGTGCTTCAGAAAGCAAAGGATGGAGAAGTGTGTATACAACTTCCCTCCCTCCCCTCCCCCTCACATAAACACACAGTCACAAGTCTAAAGATAGATGGATGAAAGGACACAAAAGAAATTGTTGATAGTATTTATCTCTGATGAATGGGACTATGGGTCTGGGATGGAAGGCAGTGTTTTTTGTTTTTTTATGGAGAGAGCAGCATACTATTTTTGTGCTGTTTGAAATTTTTTGACATTAATTTTCATAATTAAGAAATTTAAAATTAATGACCAAGTCTACTTTTTTTTTAGGACTCAGCCCAGGAGAGTGTTATTACTCGAGATATTCATCGTACATTTCCTGCACATGATTACTTTAAAGATACCGGAGGAGATGGCCAGGAATCTCTGTACAAGATCTGCAAGGTAGGACCCTCCACCTTATTTTTTTCTAATTTATTATATAGGGCTATATTTTAGGAACCCATCTTAAAGATTTTTAGATTTGCACTGTGCCATGTTCTCTGCTTTATACTTACACTACCAGATCTTCAGTACTGAGTCCTGAGGGTGACTTTTGGGCTGCATGTTCTGTGCCTTCTTGTGGTGGAAGAGGTGTAGTATGACCTCAGTTTGGCTTTGATGCTAACAGGAAAGGAACAGAACGTCCTCTCAGGCTACTGCAGTAAAGGCTCAGAGGAGTCCTGATGACTCTGTTCATCTGACAAGGTAATGTGGCAGTTGTCTCAATTTTTTGACAGTAGGCAAGAGTAAGAAACAGTGTGGCACCTGTTTTTGAATACTGGCAAGTTCTCTGATATTGTTGATATATTCTGAGTTATGTCACATCATACATCTTTGTGCAGTTTTTATATCCCATTTTGAAATCTTTCTTCTCCCTCATTATTCATAGATCTGGAAGAAAACTGTTTCCTGACTTTCAGTACATATGCGTTGCTTGGGTAAAAAAAAGCTCTGTGTTTAATAGTGGAGAATAGCTATCAGATTATTAATTTCTCAGTTATATTAGAAATGAAGAATGACTTTTCAAATCATTATATATCGTTAACTTATATTGTCCATGCTAATCGAGGCCAAAGACTCAAAATTGCAAAATTTCCATCAAATAAAGTTTTGCCCTTTATCCTCAAAGTTTAAGATACCCTGCAAAGTGTGATGCGTATACTCAACATTTGTCCTTACCTACCATTCCACTAGAGATTGCTGATGAATAGTGAACGACACCAAAAATCTTGTAATAATATGAAGAAAAAACAAACACCATGGCTAATTTTTAAGTTAGGTAGTAAGTTTCTGAATAATCAAATTTAACCTTTTACTAAGTAGCAAAGATTAGCCAGTAGGTAGTCAGAAATATACTCACATATCAGTATCATTTAATATTTACTGTTTTTTTTTTAAATGGCACTTATAAAGTACTACCTGCATATGCTAACCAAGTAGGATTGATGTTTAATTCTGCAAATGGCACACTTTGCCTAAAATCCTTCTTGTGCATGTTTGTGTTTTAGCCCTCTGCCTACTCCTGTCTTTCTTTTTTTTTGAAAGCTTTGCTTATCTGCCGGTGCCTGACTTACGTCCTCCCCTATGTGACAGAGGATGTCACAAGCCTGCATCTAACATTAATTCATTAATTTATTTTTGCTGTGTTGAGTCTTCGTTTCTGTGCGAGGGCTTTCTCTAGTTGTGGCAAGCGGGGGCCACTCTTCATCGCGGTGCATGGGCCTCTCACTATCGCGGCCTCTCTTGTTGCGGAGCACAGGCTCCAGACGCGCAGGCCCAGTAGTTGTGGCACACGGGCTTAGATGCTTCGTGGCATGTGGGATCTTCCCGGAGCAGGGCTCGAACCCGTGTCCCCTGCACTAGCAGGTGGATTCTTAACCACTGCGCCACAGGGAAGCCCTCCACCAGTTTTAAAAGTCTACAAGCTAATTAGTCTCTGGCTTGTGTAAGGAAGATATCAAAATTTATATAGTTTCTAAGTTATTTAGAAAGGTCTGGCTTATAGTATATGGAACAACATTTTTCTCCTAGCATTTAGTATATTTTCAGCCATTCAGTAACTTCTCTCTCAATTTTTCTCTGATTGATACTAGATACTTTTTTTCACATAGCTAAAACAGAAGGCTCTACGTGCTTGCTGCTTCTGCCTTACAGTTTTGCTCCATCATGTAATATTTAGAGGGGAAATATCTGAAACACTACTAAACACAAAGATAAAAGTTAAATAGTTGGTACATTTAAGTAACTGATACCCCTTGCTTTCATATTGCAGATAATTCAACCTTGAATTCACTAGAAAGTATTTGTCATACATTCACAGAGCTTGTGTAACCATTTTAAAATATCAATGTGTATTTTGTAACATGATTAAACGGTTTTAAATCTCTTTCTGAGTAAAGAATATTGTAAAAATATAGGTCTAAGACATATTATAATTACTGAGTAGCTTAAATTGCACTAAATTTTATGGAAAACAAAAGAACCCTGTTAAAAACATTACAAAATTCAAGGTAGTAAGTAACAGTTGATAAGGCTTTTAATATTGTGCTAAAATATATACTACCTAAACATAACTTTATAATAGTCTTTGATAATGGAGGAGTGCAGAGATGAATATATCAGAAAATGTTGGAGAAACCAAAATCTGCTGGGTTCCTACCATGTGGACCTCTTGCTTTTTAATCGACACAATTCCTTCTCCTCTGGACCTACTATGATTTAGTAGTCCAGTCCTCATGCAGGGAAACCTCGGGTGGTGGTGATAATCACAAAGAGGAGAGCCTACTTATGAGTAATTTAGAATTGAATATTCTTCTCAAGTTTGTACATCCACTTTCCTATGCTTTCTGTATTCAATTTGAGCCATATGGCCTTTATCCTACCATGTATGACTTTTAAAGTCACTGAGTGTGGTCTACCTGTTCTATCATTTTTATTTCTAGAATAATATCTAACATCATACCTCACATTCTTGGCAATAAAACTGAGTTTCCATTCTGGATACCTTGCACAAAACTGAAGAAACATTAATAAAACCTTGACCTTAAATCAGCCACTTTGTTATATAATGTATAAATACGGAAAGTTTTGCTTCTTCTTTACCAATTCTTATTCTTTTTTTTCCCTTAATTACTTTCTTGTCTTACTGCGCTGACCAGAACCTCCATTATAGTGTTAAAATGAAGTAATGATAGTAGACGAAATGCATTTAATGATTTACCACTAAGGATGGCGGTATTCACATCAGCAGCACACTTATAAAGTTCTTTTTAATACAGTACCTTCCATGTGTTATAGTAATTTTAAATTTACAGAGTATTTCCATATATATTACCTCATTTATTTCTGACAACTCCTCATCAATGGAGCCTATTCTAGAAATATAATATGCTATGCTGTTAAATTGAGACAGAAATTTATTGAGAGAATTTCAGTTAGAATAAGTACAGAAATCAACTCTGGTTTCAAGGATATAAGAGTCTGACTTTGGAGCTGAAAAGTTTTCTGTGACTCTGGTGAAATGAGGAATGATCTGAACTGTCAGGTTAGAGGGAGGACTGTTAAAACTCGCTGTCATGTTTTAATGGCCCTGTCAATTTTAGTTTTTGCCTCTTAATATCTTTTTCAGAGTAGGAGGAAGTCGAAGTGGTTCAAAGGTTCTTCTGGTGTCATAAATTTATGCGTGGAAGTAGAACTGAAAGTATAATAGGATTCATAGGATTCTGGAAATGAGATGGTTTTGACATCCCTCTCTCCTTCCCTCCTTTCCTCCCTCCCTCCCTCCCTCCTTTCTTTCCTGTTAGTTATGTCAATAACATATTTTAAAATAATGTCCTTTAAAGGACGAAAAATATACTACTCCTCCCCAAGTATCCTTAGGACTTTTCTAATTTACATATGATGTAAAATCTGGTTTTAGTTGGCAGACAGGTTGGCGTAGTTTAAAGGACTAAACATTAAGAGGTCTGGTTCTGGTCTTGATTCCTCCTCTAAGCAGATCTAAGACTTCGGGAAAATAACTTTTTAAAGTTCCTCCTCAGTAAGCGTGTGGGGTGTGATAAGATTATTCTAATTACAATTTGCTATGATTTTTAGTGTTGTTTTAAATTTTTTTTCCCAAAATATAACATTGAATGTAGAATTTAACAGTTAATTCCTGTGTTAGGTCTTAGCTCTGTTTATCAATACCAGGACTATAAAGGAATGTGATTTTACTTTGAAAACCTTACCTGGCTTTCTGTTATTATGTTTGGGAGTGTGTTTCATGCACACATGAAATGTAGTGCATTTAGTGATTTACTTCTAGATATACATCTCTTTATAAGACCTAAGACGAGTCAGTCATAGTAATTAGCTAAAACATTGTTCACAACAGAATAGACTCTTGTGCCATTTAATTTGAGGCATATTGCTTTTTCACATTTTCTGATTACAGCAACTGCTTTATATCAGAGGCTACGGCTGTGAACTGAATGGGAGGGGTTGAATATATTACAGAGAAATCAATACCTTTGTTCATCTGGGTTAATAATTTGATAGTATAATGGTTTGTAGAAGGACAAAAATAAACTTAACCCCTGTCGCAGCAAATATTTTTCTCAAAACAAGATTGGATTTAATATAAGAACTAAAGCATTTCAGGAGTTATTTTGATACCAAAGTAATGAGTGATCTGATGCTTGATTTTGAAGAATGTAAATGATCACCAACTCTTGTGAAATTAGATATAATCATACATTACTTATATTGTTTTCTAGATTTATGGGGGTATTTGTGATTATAGGGCTGAATTGTTTTTCATGGAGTCGACAGTACTCTCCATAGTTTTCTATTTATTTGACTACTCGTAATGCAACTCCCTTCCTTGGGGTTCCTGAATGATTCCTAGTTTTAATGACAGATTTTCTGAACACATTGTAGCCCGCTCTTCTTTACTCTACATAGCCCAGTTTTACCAACAGCTTGAGCAACCTGTGGGACTCCTCCTACTCATGTCCTTGGAATCTGATTGGCCCCAGAATGAGGGCTCTTTGGTGTGGA
>NW_006777938.1:1312026-1387859 GCF_000442215.2 Lipotes vexillifer | reverse complement strand
GCATTCCTGGGTCAAAATGCACCAAAAGGATTTAGTTTAGAGTGGTACCTAGGGGGAATCAGGCAGCCTTTGGAGAATCAAGCAGGTCTTTTCTGATTTCTGTGTACCTCCTCTCTCACCCTTGGGTTGCTGGCGTGCTTCTTCGAATTACAGTAACCTTCTAAGGCGGATCCAAACGGGGGGCTACTGATGAGTCCTTTGAGCCCCTGGGGCCACTCTGGTTTGCCAGCACATCCTAATGAACAGTGAATTAAGTGGTTTCAGAAGACCTTGAGGGATAGCAGAGTATTCTCAAACAAATTAATTTCCTTAAGGAAAAATTAATTGTTTCAGGCCATACAGGAAGGCTTGGAGTACCTTCCTAATATTCAGATGATGATTGACATAATCACAATAGTAACAGTGGAAACTTGTGAAGCACTGTGGTTTAGAAAGCACTTCTGTACATGTTGTTATTTGATCCCCATAGGTCCTCCCTAAGGCAGGAAGAATTTCCTGCATTTTATAGATGAACTCCAGAGAAACTAAATTATCAGCCTAAAATTATATAGCCACTAAATGGCAGAGACTAATTTGAACCCAGATCTATTAGCTTAAAATTCTGTAATATTTCTACAATACTATTATGATTGTATATGTGTGATGAAGAAGAAAAATTATGATTTATTAAATACTTCCTGAATACCAGAAACCATGCTGAGCACTTTTACACATATCGTGTTATGTATTTTGACAGTTATCCTGGAAATAAAAACTATATTTCTGTTCTTGTACTTAGGATAAATTCTCAGGAAGGTTAAAAGCATTTACTCTTATCACACGGATAAGAAATTTTGAAACTAGTATTCCATTCTAGGCAGGTCTGTCGACTGCAGAGTCCATGTTCTTTGTACTATGGTGGCTTTTCTTAGTGTTAGAGGGACAATATTTAAACTGCAAGTGAATCTTAGCATCATTATTGCAAGTGAAATCCAGTGGGGTAGAAAATATTTTTCTGTCAGGCTAAAAATTAAATGTGAAGAAGAAAATGATCTTATATGCTTATGCATATCAATGTCATAATAATAAGGAGAAAATCAGGGACACCAATGGGGTCTTCACCAAAGAGCTTGGAGTTACTCAGGCTCCTAGTCAAGGTAAATGTTTTGATTATTTTCTTCCTGGTACAGCCAGTACAAGATTAGTCAGAAGATAGTACAAGAACATGCTTTGGGGGGGCCCACAAAAGAAAAATAAATTCATCTTTAATAATTTCATTTAGAATTTTATAATCTGAAGTTCTAGAAAGAAGTTATGTTAATTTCAGCATGCAACTTTTGATTCCTTTTTCAAAAAATCTTTAGATTATTTGAACTACATATGGGGAATGGGCACCATAATCTCTTCAGTGCTTAGGGCCTTTAAAGGTTTTAATGAGACCCTAGGGACTTCTAATATTAATAAATAGAAATTGGATATCAAACTTACAAAATGTGGCTTTTTCTTGTAGCTGGTTGTAAGGAGGCAGAGTCTTCATTTTTTCCCCCAGTTTTATTGAGAAATAATTGACATACATCAGTGTATAAATTTAAGGTGTGCTTAAAAATTTTTTCAACGTGGCTTGACTTACATATATTGTAAAATGATTACCGCAGAAAGTTTAGTGAACATCCATCTTCTCATGTAGATAAAATAAAGAGAAAAGAAAAATTCTTTCTCCTTGTCATGAGAGCTCTTGGGATCTACTCTCTTAACAGCTTTCCTACATGTCACACAGCAGTGTTAACTGTAGTCATCATGTTGTACATCCTTACTACTTATTTACCTTATAACTGGAAGCTTGTACCTTTTAACACCTTCCTCCAATTTCCCCTCCCTCCACCCCCACCTTTGGTAGTCTGGTAATCACAAATCTGATCTCTTTTTCTTTGAGTTTGGTGTTGTGGTTTTGTTTTATTTTGTTTGATTCCACATACGAGTGAGATCATACAGTATTTGACTTTCTCTGTCTTACTTATTTCATTTAGCATAATACCTTCAAGGTTCATCCATGTTAGGCCTTCATCTTTATAAAGAATAGTTTCCTTAAAAATCACTTTAGGTCTCATTGTTACCATTAAAAATTTTTAGTAAATCTAACATTTAATACACACATAGTAGAGTGCACAAATATTGAGGCTATAATTCAGTGAATTCTTACCCTGTGAACACTGCTGTGTAAGCTCTAGGACAAAGATAAAGAATTTTGCCAGCACTCTGGAAGCCTCCCTTATTTTCTCTGCTAGTAATTACTTCCCCCAAAGGTAAACAGCGTTCTGACATCTATTACCATATATTAGTATTGCCTCGTTTTCAACTTTATGTTTTCATTGTAGTTTTATTGAGGTGTAATTGACATACCACACTCTATATGTTTAAGGTGTACAACCTAATATTTGGCTTACATACATCATGAAATGATTACCACACTAAGTTTAGTGAACATCTGTCATCTCATACAGATACAACATTAAAGAGATAGAAAAAGTATTTTTTTTTCTTGTGATGAGCACTCTCAGGATTTACTCTCTTAACAGCTTTCATGTATAACATAATGCCTTTATCCAGTTCCCTCTCCTCACCCCCTGCCTCTTGGTAACTACCAATCTGATCTTAATTTATTTGTTTGTTTTTAAAGTATAATTGACCTGCAACACTATGTTAGTTCCTGTTACACAGCATAGTGGTTTGGTACTACTATATATTTCAAAGTGATCATCATGATAAGTCTAGTTACCATCTGTCACCAGACGAAGATATTACATAATTATTGACTATATTTCCCATATTGTACATGTCATATGTGTGACCTCTTTTGGATCTTTAAAAAATTGACGTTCACCAAATGTACCTTGTTGTGTATAGTTTCTTTTGTTCCCATTGTCTATGAGGTTTAACCATGTTATTGTACATGGCAGGAATTCATTGTTTTCATTGCTGCATAATATTCCGTGGCAAGACTATATCACAATATATTACCCATTCTACTCTTGGTGGGCATTTGGGGTTGTTTTCAGTTATGAATAATGCTGGTATGTGTACATTTCTATTAATAATGTTTTTGTTCACACATGTATGCATGTCTGTTAGATATCTACTAGGAATAGAATTTCTGGGTCAAAGGATATGGGCATGTTCACCTTTGGTAGATATTGCCAAACAAGTTTTCAAAGTTCAACCATTTACATTTCAAATAGCAGTGTATAAGAATTCCAGTTGCTCTGGATTTTCACCAAAACCACCAAAACCTGATAAACTTTTAAATTTTAAGCATTTTGGTGGATGTGTAGTGGTTATCTCATTGTGGTTCACATGAATTTCCCTTATGACTGTCGAGGATCAGCATCTTTTCACATGCTTGTTGTCCATTAGGGTATCCTCTATCATGACAAACCTGTTTCTCTTTTGCTTATTTTAACAACTGGGTTTTCTCTTATTGCTTTGTAGGAGATTTTTTTGTATATCCTGGGTATGAATCCTTTGCAATATATGTATTGCAAATGTTTTCTCTATGGCTTGCTTTTTTACTCTATTAATGGTATCTTTTGATAAACAGAAGCTATTAATTTTAAAGAGGCCAGATTTATTAATCTTTCCTTTTGTGGTTAGTGTTATTGTGTCCTGCTTAAGAAATATTTGCCTAGCCCAAAGTCAAGAAAATATTCTCTGATGTAATCTAGAAATGTTATTCTTTTGCTTTTTACATTGAGGGTTATGATCCATCTACAATTGATTTTTGTATAAAGTAGAAGTCAAGGTTTATTTTCTTTCCATATGTATTTCTAATTGGTCCAGCATTGTTTTTAAACAATCATTCTTTCTCCATTGTATTGCTGTAGCATCTCTGTTATAAATCAGGTCCATGTATACATGAGTCTGTAGCTGGACCATTCTTTTTCTTTCCATAATTCTGGCTTTCTTTTTAATTTCTTTTTTGTTTTTGTTGAATATATTTGACATATTATGTAAATTTAAGGTTTTACAACATGTTAATTTGATACATTTATATATTTTAATGTGATTGCTGTTGTATTGGTATTTAGCACCTCTGTTACATTACATAATTATCCTATCTTTTTAGTGGATGGGATAATTAAATTTTAGTCTCTTGACATCTTTGATGATTATAGTACAGTATTGTCTATTTTCATTATACTGTACATTAGATCTACATGTCTTATTTACAACTCATTGCAAGTTTGTACCCTTAAGGAGCATCAATCTTATCTCCCCCCTACACACCGCATCCTCTGGTAACCACCACTTTACTCTCTGTTTTTTTAGGAGTTTGACTTTTTTAGATTCTGCAGATAAGTGGTATAAAATAGCAATTGTCCTTCTCTGTCTGACTTATCTTGCTTAGCATAATGTGCTCAGGGTTTATCCATGTTGTCCCAAATGGCAGGATATCCTCCTTCCTCATGGCTGAAAACATTCCATTACTGTATATATACCACATCATTTTTACTCATTCATTCATTGATGGACATTTAGCCTGTTTCCATATCTTGGCTATTGTGACTAATGCTGCAATAAACATGGGAGTGCATATATCTCTTAAAAATGATGTTTTCATTTCTGGACCACTCTATGCCGTTGATCTGCTTATCTATCTTTATACCAATACCACACTATTATAATTAAAATAGATTTACAAGAAGTCTTATTATCTGGTGGTGCTGGGCCTACAACTTTTTTCTGCTTCAAAATTATTTTTACTATCTTGGTCCTTTGTAGTTCCATATTTTAGAATCAGCTTGGCAGATTTTGAGGGTAAAACATGCTTTGAGAATTTTGATTGGTATTGTATTGAAGAAATAGTTCATCAATTTTATTATCAATAGTTTTTTCAAAGAGCCAACTTTTGGCTTTATTGACCTTATCTATTATAGATTTGCTTTATATTTTATTGATATCTGCATTTTTTCTTTTTCAATAAAATTCTGCATGTTAAAAAAAATTAATATCACCCGAAAAAGTTCCCTAATGCCCCTTTGCAGTCAATCCCCCCACCTATACCTGACCCCAGGCAACCCCATTATCTTCTTTCTCCATTATAGATTAGTTTTCATTTTATAGAATTTAATGTAAATGAATCATATAGCACATACTTCTGCTTCTCTCCAGCATAATGCTTTTGAGATTCATTCATGTCATTGAGTGTTTCAGTGTTCTATTCTTTTTTACTGCTGAGTAGTATTCCATTGTAACCTCTCCAATTTTGATGTCATATTTTATTATCATTTAGTTTTAAATATTACCTAATTTCCATAGTGATTCCTTTGATCCATCACATTCATTGATTTCTGAGTTCTTTTTTTTGGGTATTGGTTTCTAGCTTAATTTCACTATGGTCAAAAATATGCTGTGTGTGAGTTTAAAACTTTGGATTGTTGAGACTTGCTTTATGACCTGAACATGTCCTGTTTTGGTTTCACTTAGATAAACTTTGTAATCATGTTTTTCTGATTTTCTTTAGAGTTACTCTCTTTGTTGTTATGTTTTGTTTTTGGTTTTGTTTTTTTGTCTGTTCTATCAGTTAGTGATGAAATTGTGCTCAAATTCCCAACTGTGAGTTTTGGACTTGTCTATTTTTCCTTTTAATTTTGCCAAGTTTTGCTTTATGTATTTTGAGGTTATGTTATTAAGTGCATACAAATTTAGTATTGTTATGTCTTCATATTGAATTAACCTTATTATCATTATAAAATGTCTTCCTTGTTGCTAGTTTGAACTTCAGTATAAGTATGTCCACTTTAGCTTTATTTTTGCATGGTAATACTTTTAATATCCTTTCATTTTCAACTGAGCCCTTGTATTTACAGTGTGTCTTCTTTAAACATCTTATAATTGAATTTTTAAACTATATACAGTCTTATCTTTTTATTGGGGTATTGAGTATATTTACATTTAATGAACTTACTGACATAGTTGATTTTAAACTTAATATCTCACTATTTGTGCTATATATGTCTCATCTGTTACTCATTTTTTCCTCTTTTTTTCCATTTTCCACACTGTAACTATTAGTTATGCAGTTTTTATGCTTTTAGTAGTTACCCTATTAGTTATGCAGTTTTATGCTTTTAGTAGTTATGATCACAATGTGCATTCTTTGCTTATTAGAATCCACCTTAAATGATCAATCACACCTAAAGTGATCAATCACTTAAATCATCAATCACTTCCAGGATAATGCAAGAAACTTATATCTCTTTAACTCCATGTTCTGCTTGTTGTTCTGTTTTTGTCATGTATTTAATTATGTTTGAGTATCAGTACCCCCCCAGACACACGCACAGGATGTTATTTTTTGTGTCTTAAACCATCAGTGTTCATCTAGACTTATTGACCTATGTATCTGTTCTTGTGCTCTTCATTTCTTTCTGCATTGCCTGAGTACATCTGAGATCATATTGCTTATGCTTAAAAGAACTGTCTTTAGTATTTCTTTAGTGGAATTCTGCTGATGAAAATTCTTTCATTTTTTACTTTTCTGAGAACCTCATAATTTTGTCTTTATTTTGGAAAGATATTTTCATTTGGTTCTAGGTTGGTGTTATTTTTCCTTGGGATTTTAAAGATGCTATTCTATTGTCTTCAGGCTTTCATCATTTTTGTTGAAAGATGGCTATCAGTATTATCATGGTTTCTTTAAAGGTAATGCATCTTTTTTTCTCTGCTTTTAAATTATTTTATTTATGTTTGTTTCTTCTATAATGTGTCCTAGGTGTGGTTTTCTTTATACTGCTTGGAGTTTGTTACTGAATCTGCGGCTTGACATAGTTTGTCACTTTTAGAAAATGCTTAGCCAGTATCTCCCCAAATACTGTTTTGCCTCTGTCCTCTATTCTGGATGTCAAAGTACTAATATTTTACTATCCCTTATGTCTTTTACCCTATTTAATATATTTCCATCCTTTCTTGGTGGCTCCATCTGGATATTTTTTTACTAATCCTTTCTCCAGTCTATTGAATCCTTAATTATTGTTGTTTTATTTTTCAGTTCTAGAATTTCCATTTGATTCTTTTTAAAAGTAGATTCCAGTTCCTTGGTGAAATTGTTTTTTATTTTCTTGAACAGATTAATCATAGTTATTTGAAAGTCCAAGTCCGATAAAGTCTAATATCTGATCACCTATGAATGTATTCCTATTTTCTCTTTTTATTCATTTGCTCATTTTTTTTCATGCTTGATCATATTTAATAGAATTCTGGGTCTTGGGTATGAAAAATTACAAAGGCTTTCGATGATGTTATTGATATTTTACTCCAGAGCAGATTCAGTTTTCCTCTGGTAGGAAGATAGAGTCTGGTGTATCCCTTTGAGCCAGTTTTGACTGTTTCTTGCTTAGAGAGTGAGTTTCCAGGATCTCAACTAAAAGTCTGAGGTATTTACTGGAGACCTTCCTCTTTGATGGGACCCTATCCTTTAATTTTCATGTCCTTGGCAGTATGAAACCACTGAAATCTCTGATTAGCTCTTCTTAGCATTATTGCAGGCAGTTTTCTGAAAATTTCCCCTTCTATAAGATATACTCAGCTTCTGTGAGGAAATATGAGAGATCAAACTTTTATAATGTTTTCCTCAAACTTTTCAGTAGACATATTGTTGGTTAATAGTTTCAGATTTTCTGGAGGAGAGGGGAAACTTTCACTGATGATCTTGTTTACAATGGGATAATAGATTATCATACTGATAAATCTTAATCTCTCAGAGTAAGAGCTTATTTAGTTTTTTTCCCCTCCTTTAAATCACTCATTTTACATTTTATGTTTTAGAAGAATTGGCTAATTCTGCTTCATTGCCAAGGACAATTATGTTTGTAGCTATTCAGAACATCAGATGCATGCTTACACATATACATACACATAAAAAGAGATCCTAACCTAAAGTTGAAAAGCTTCACTCGTGTGTGTGTGTGTGTGTGTGTGTGTGTGTGTGTGTGTGTGTGTTTGGGGGTTAACTTCATGCTTAGCTTTTGCATAAATATTTCAAAAACATTTTTATATTTGTTAGTATCACTAAAGTCATACATTAGGGATGTTTTGGAGGGTTTTGTTCTCTTTAATACACATATTCTATGAGTCAGAGCTCAACTGGGAAGATATAATGTTATTTTAAATGTGGAGTTCTTCTGCAACTGTAACAATAAAAAGGTCAAGTTTGTGAAGCTGGAGTCCTGGAAAGAGAATGAGTGATTTGTAATGCTCTTCAGAGTGTCTGAAGAGATTTTTAAAATTTCTTTATGTGGGCTTCCCTGGTGGCGCAGTGGTTAAGAGTCCGCCTGCCGATGCAGGGGACACGGGTTCGTGCCCCGGTCCGGGAAGATCCCACATGCCGCGGAGCCGCTGGGCCCGTGAGCCATGGCCGCTGAGCCTGCGCGTCCGGAGCCTGTGCTCCGCAACGGGAAAGGCCAGAACAGTGAGAGGCCAGCGTACCGCAAAAAAAAAAAAAAAAATTTCTTTATGTGCTTGGCCCCGTAAGAGCTTTTCTTGAAATAGCTTTGTAGTTTCTGTGGAGCCTGTAGTCTTTCAACTGTAAGTCTAATTGAAGCCGTCACACCATTATTAGAATAAAAAGAGAAAGGGTAGGATTATGAGGATGATGAAAACGTATAAAATTAGAACACAGGGATTAGAGTATATCCTAAGTGTTTGATTATAGTCACTCTTTTTAGAAAACAATACTCTTTGAGGAAAAGGAGAAAAGTAAGATTACTTTTTAAAAGAGAAAAGGAAAAACAACACTAACCTGCAAAGACATGCACAAAGAACCTTCAAATAAAATCCTACTCATGGTACCTCCTGAACTTATGATTTTTCTCAAAATAGAGATCTATTTCTATACCAGATTCAGATGCGTTAAATATCCTAAATAATACACTCTCAGTTATTTCTGAGTTAATTAGTTATAGACTTATGGGCACTTATTTCCTGTTTACTACTTGTTATGCAGTTGGCAATGTCTTTATGACTGAAACCTCCTCCTTAACCAGAGCTCTTCCTGCATCTTTGAAAGACTTTGGGAGGGTGTGAATCCGAATTGCTCTCCTCCTCCTTCCCATCTGTCCAGATCTTAGTTGCCCACTTCCCTTGTGAAGCTTGTCCTACCCACAGTGATTTACAGATGAAAAATACTCTGTAAAATTTAGGTTATTGTGGATTATGTTTTGAACAGTATCTGATTAATTTCATTTACGTCTTCTCTACAGTGTGTTCAGTCTTTGAGGGAAGAGGCTGTCTCTGATATTTTCTTTTTCTTTGTCCCAGAGAGCAGAGTGCAGTACCAGTTATCCGGTGTCAATATAATTAACTCTACAGCCTTGACTTGATGAAACTGACTGTGTTATTCCATGTCCTTTAGGAAGCCTATCACCAAGACAGGATTAAATTGTAAAAAAAATGTATTAGGGGAAATGCCTGTAAGAGAAACTGGGAAGGAAGCTGGGAGAGCCATTGGACCACAGTGCTGGTCTGACCCTGAAAGAAGAAGAGAGGAAGGAAAGAAGGTCAGATGGAAGTGTCTTAGACTGTAGTGCACTTTTAAGGAAAGTTTGGCAAGGCCACTGGGGTTGCCTGTGAGCTCCCACTTCTCCCAGAAGCTGGCCTGCCTTAGTGTTCTTGCTGTGCTCAGTCATTAGTTGGGAGCAGCCCATGGCAAGTGTGTTATTAGTGCAACTGCTTGGTGCACAGCAGTTGAGAGCCTTGGTCAATTATGTTCCTTGCTGTTGGAGATCTGAGAGGTGCATATTCATGGTCACCATACTGATATTTTAGATGAAAATTTAATGTGTATAAACTCTGAAAAAGCTCTTTATTTCTACCATTTCCTTCTTCTGTAATTTTATTCATAAACATTCAGGTTAAGCTTCTTCAGAGCATGGCTGCTGATTTTCTTTATTTTGTAGATTTCCTTCATGATGTCCTTTATGTACCATTTTTTAAAAATCAGAAATCCAAGAGTATAAACTAAACCCTCTGAGTAATTCACCATAATCACACAGTAGTTTCTTGTAATCGGGACATTAAAATTTTTTTTAAGGGTATGGTAATTATTTTACATTTCCTTTTTTATAAAAACTGGGTATATCAGTTCACTTTTAAGTTGTTGCCAAGGGGTTTTTTTTTTTTAAGTTTTATATAAAAGGAAACTTACATCTAGGAATTTTGCCAGCCATGTTAGATAAGAAAATTGCTTTGTGAGTGAATATTTGTGAGAACATCTAGCCTTCTACATTTCTCATCACCAGTGTTTAGATTATTTCATATCAGTGAATCTATTTTTAGAGCTTATGTTGACACTTTCCCTTTTATTAGCATATAGGAAAAACTTAATAACCTTTTTTTAAGCTCCAAGTTTTTATTATTAGAATCAACAGACTTAATGATCCTGTCAAATTTATTTATATCTATGTATGTGTATTTCCATATTTCTATATGTTTTTAAAACAATCTCAAACATAGAGTAAAGTTGCAAGTACAGAATTTTATTTTTCTCTACTATTTGAGAGTGATTTGCCAGCATGATGCCACATCATTCCCAAATACTTTAGGGTGTTTTCTAACAAGCAAGAATATTCTCCCACGTAACTTTAATACAACATCCAAGTCAGGAAAGTAACGTTGATATATTGTTACTACTTAAGGCTTGGTCTTCACTCAGGTTTCACTAATTGTCCAAATATTATCCTTTATAGAAAAGGGGTCTAGCTGAGAATCACGTATTTCATTCGGTTGTCTTGCCTTCTTGATTTCCTTCACTTTGTTGACCTGAAGATTACAGACCAGTCATTTGTTTAGAATGTCCCTCAATTTCGTTTGTCTGATGTTTCCCCATGGTTAGATTTAGGTTATACATCTTTGGCAGGAGTAACACAGAAGGAATGATCTGCTCTTATTTCTCTCTCTCAGGAAGCACAGAGTTGTGGTTTTTCCCATTTTCACTTTGATTGCATAAATAGGATACTGTTTACCTTCTGCTTCTCAGCTATAAAGTTACTCTTTTTCCCTTTGTAATTAATAAGTATTTTGAGACAGTTTGCAACTACGTAAATATCCCATTCCTTATCAGAATTTCCATTTATTTATTACTTATCATATTCACATGGACACATGAATCCTCATTTTATTCGGGGGACTATATTCTCTTACTATCATTATTTGTTTTGGTGCTCAGATTGTCCCCAGTTAGACAGTGGGAGACCTTTAAGACCTTCAAGTAATAGACATACTCTATCACTCTTGGAGCATTGCCTTTCTTTCTGGCCAAAAAGATGTTCCAAGATTTTTTCTGTGCCCTAGTTTTATGATTAGCCATTTCTCCAAGGAGCCCCGTTTTCTGTAGTCAAAAATGGTAAGAAAAAAACAAGAAAAAAAAAGTGGTAAGAAACCAAGATCTGTATGCTACATGTATTCATTGCTATTGGGATGTCATAGCACAAGTCATTTCAGTGGACAGGGCTAGGAAATGTATATACATATAAATATACAGATAGACATATATATGCATGTGTATGCACACAAACATACATTTTTTTTTTTTTTTTTTCCCTTGCGTTATGCGGGCCTCTCACTGTTGTGGCCCCTCCCATTTGCGGAGCACAGGCTCCGGACGCGCAGGCCCAGCGGCCATGGCTCACGGGCCCAGCCGCTCCGCGGCATGTGGGATCTTCCCGAAACGGGGCACGAACCCGCGCCCCCCGCATCAGCAGGCGGACTCTCAAGCACTGCGCCACCAGGGAAGCCCAAACATACATTTTTAATTGAGATATTCACACACCATAAAATTCACACCTTTGAATAAGTGTACAATTTAGTGGGTTTTAGTATTTTCAAGAGTTTATGCAACCATCACCACTATTTAATTCTAGAACATTGCCATCACTCCAGAAGGAAACCCTGTATTCATTAGAAGTCATACCCCATCATCCCTGCCCTCAGCCCTTGGCAGTCATTAAACTTTCTGTCTCTGTGGGTTTGCCAGGTTTTGTTGTTGTTGTTGTTGTTTGTTATAGTAGTTTGGTTGGTAACTTTTGTGAACTAATTCTGTGAGGTCTATTTTCTTTGTCATGTTGTGGCCATTGAAGTTGCTGCTTGGTGGTCAGCTAATGATTGGACAGAGATTTCCTTATGCCTGTACCAGTAAGTTTCCCATTCTTTGTCATGGGGCTCTGTGTGTGTAATTATGTATGTCTTTATTACTTAACCAGCCAGTTGAGAACTCTGTTTTGCCTTCATTTTCTGCTTGTGCAGACTCTCAAGGTCAGCCAGAGATGAGAGCTTAAAGCCTTCTCAGGCCTTTCCTGAGCATACACAAAGCTTTGGGCATCTCTACAGCTTTATGCATAGGTATGGCCCTATAAATTCCCAGAAGTATGTCTGGATCTTTCATAGCCCTTTTGGACATGTTGTTTCCAAGCTTTTCCTTTTAAGCCTTTTCATTATAATCTCTTGCCTACTCCAACTTTTCTTTTCTTTTTTTTTTTTTTTTTGGCTGCGTTGGGTCTTCATTGTGGTGCACGGGCTTCTCATTGTGGTGGCTTCTCTTGTTGCTGAGCACAGGCTCTAGGCATGCGGGCTTCAGTAGTTGTGGCATGTGGGCTCAGTAGTTGTGGCGCATGGGCTTAGTTACTCTGCAACATGTGGGATCTTCCCGGACCAGGGCTCAAACCTGTGTCCCCTGCATTGGCAGGAGGATTCTTAAGCACTGCACCACAGGGAAGTCCCTCTACTCCAACTTTTATCTACCACCTCAGACAGTCACAATATTAAACAGTTGCCTGTAATTGTTTTTGACAAATGCCCCTGGGGGAAAAGGCTTTCATATTGAGTGAGCCTTGCAGATAGAATCTTTGGGGAACCACTGGACAGGTAAAATAATAATTCTCTGGGAGTGATTCTTTGCAGGAGCTCTAGCCCCATTGTGCTCCCCCTGGTGGCTGCCAGGCTGCTTGTTTTCATTGCAAATGCAGGCTCTTAGTTTTCAAGGTCATAATGTTGCTGCAGAGCAGGGGATGGAACTATGGCAAGTTAAAAATTCCACAAAGTTCCTTGTTCTTACCAAGCTTCAGTTGTTTTTCTGGATTGAATGTTCCTCAGGCTGCTGTAAACCTTTGGTCAATATCCAGAGCTCTGTAAAAGTTGATTATGACAATTTTTGATATTTTTCTTGTTAAGGAGAAGCACATTTTTGGAGATCCTTACTCTGACTTTCTTTGCTGATGTTTACCGCCCACATTTTTTAAAAATTGAAGTATAATTGTTTAACAATGTTGTGTTAGTTTCTGCTGTACAGCAAAGTGAATCATCTATACATATACATATATCCCCTCCTTTTTGGATTTCCTTCCCATTTAGGTCACCACAGAGCATTGAGTAGAGTTCCCTGTGCTATACAATAGGTTCTCATTAGTTATCTGTTTTATACATGGTAGTATATATATGTCAATCCCAATCTCCCAGTTCATCCCACTCCCTCTTCCCCCCTTGGTGTCCATACGTTTGTTCTCTACATCTGTGTCTCTATTTCTGCTTTGCAAATAGGTTCATCTGTACCATTTTTCTGTATTCCACATATATGTGTTAATATACGATATTTGTTTTTCTCTTTCTGGCTTACTTCATTCTGTATGACAGTCTCTAGGTCCATCCACGTCTCTGCAAATGGCACAATTGCATTCCTTCTTATGGCTGAGTAATATTCCATTGTATATATGTACCATATCTTCTTTATCCATTCCTCTGTTGATGGACATTTAGGTTGCTTCCATGTCCTGGCTATTGTAAATAGTGTTGCAGTGAACACTGGGGTGCATGTATCTTTTGGAATTATGGTTTTCTCCAGGTATATGCCTAGGAGTGGGATTGCTGGGTCATATGGTAGTTCTGTTTTTAGTTTTTTAAGGAACCTCCATAATGTTCTCCATTGTGGCTGTATCAATTTACATTCCCACCAGTAGTATAAAAGTGTTCTCTTTTCTTCACAGCATTTATTGTTTGTAGGTTGCTGTTTGTAGGTTTTTTGATGATAGCAATTCTGACCAGTGTGATGTGATACCTCATTGTAATTTTGACTTGCATTTCTCTAATGATTAGTAATGTTGAGCGTCTTTTCATGTGCCTCTTGGCCATCTGTTGGTCTTCTTTGGAGAAATGTCTATTTAGGTCTTCTGCCCATTTTTTGTTTGTTTTTTTGATATTGAGCTGCATGAGCTGTTTGTATATTTTGGAGATTAATCCCTGTCAGTTGCTTCGTTTGCAAATATTTTCTCCCATTCTGAGGGTTGGCTTTTCGTCTTATTTATGGTTTCCTTTGCTGTGCAAAAGCCACATTTGTTTTTAAATCTGTTTATATGTGTTGAAAACTATGGAGTCATAGGAATACTTCCAATTTCAGTCCAACACCAGAGGATTAATTCTAGTGTTCTTCGTTCCTGCATTTGTAACTCCCTTCTCTGGCAATGAGAAACCTAGCTCCCGTAATCCCTAATATTTATCCATTAGATCTACGTTCCTGTATGTAACCAATCTCCCATTGCTGCTGTCAATTCTGTCTTGCACAAATGGACTCTACCGTGGTAAGGCTCTAACACCCCATGCCAGAGTGTCACCCTGCAGGTACTCCTCATCCTGTCAGCCACTGATTCCCCTTTTTTGGTCACCACTTCTCCACATGGATGGCCTTGTCATTCTGGTTAGGGTCTGATATACCATGCCAGGCCACCCCTGTGTATGCACCCCTGTCTTGCTCTCATTAATGGTACCAGGAAGGAAATGGTAGCTTAATGATGTTTTAAAGATGAATTTTATTATCCTTTCTGTCTTTCATGAGTTTTTCTTGTGAGAGTTTATAAAGATTTATGAGACTTACACTGGCAAATCTGGCATCAAAGAGTGAAAAAAAAAAGGTACAACTTACGTCTCTAAACAAATTGGTGGGGTTTTATTTTTTGGCATCTGTAGAAAACTGATCATTCTCAAGAAGTCAGTGAACCTAAGAATCTGTAAGCAATTTTGGTAGTGAGTAAGACCACTTTCAGACAGCTTCATATCCATTCTGAAGATGGCTCAAATGGGATATTTGGGAAAAGGGTGTAGTAATCCTCCTTGATGTCAGCTTGTCATTGCTACCATTTATTCAGCACTTCATTGTGTGCTAGGCACTCTGTTTAATTCTCAAAAAGCTTATATGGTGGTTTCTATTACTACCTTTGTGTTATAGATGAAGATAATTGCTCCCCTTTATCACAAAAGTCCTCAGAAGATTTGACTATACTTGCAGTAACCATTTCTTCTTCTCCAACGCTTTCCCAAACTTATATCAGTCAGGATTTCACCTGTATCATTGCGCTGAAAATGGTCTGGTCAGAAACCAAATGTATTCCAAATCATAAAGCTTCATCAGTCTCTTCTGCCTCAGTTAGGAGTAACTCCCTTCTCCAGCTGCTCAGCTGGAAACCTTGAATCATCCTTGACTCTCCTTTTTTTCTCTTACACTACATGTTAAGAAAGTAACAACTGTTACCTACCATCAGGGGCAGCAGTCGCAGGATGTCAACCCACCACACGGTTTGTAGGTGTTGGGGTTACTAAGGAAGATACGACTCACACGGGCACTGGAAGGAACAATGCTTTATTCTCATAGAAAAGAGCCAGCAAGATCAGCTTCAGTAGTGAGTGTCAGTACCCTGTGGTGAGCAAGTCTTACCCTGCAGCTGTCGCAGGGAGATGGTCTGCATGCACCCTACTTGTGCTGCAGGGAAGGAACACATTCCCTCCTCGCTGAAAATATACATAACAGTGGGGTTGGCTAGGTGCCATATGACACACACACTTAAGCAGAACAAAGAAGTACACATCAAGCCTGGAAACGGGAAAGATATTCCCAAACAAGGCAGTAAGCCCAGCAAAAGCTGTGAGCGCTCCTTATCTCCATGTGTAGAAATGTTCCAGGCCTGTGGCACACTCTTTTACCACCATGCAGAGGTCGACAGGGTGTGCATGACTGCCTTTCACAATACCACACATCTATCCATTAGGAAGTCTTTTTGGCTCTGGCTTCAAAATATACCCAGAACCTGACTGTTTATCACCACTTCCACTGTAGCCACCCTGGTCTAAACTATAATTACCTACCTGGTCTTTCTGCTTCCAGTGGCTTTCTGTCTTAGTCATTGTAAAAAGCCAAAGTCTTTATAGTGGTTTACAAGGCTGTAAATTTCATGTATTACTATTCTTTTCATCATGCATTCTGCCCTAGCCATACATACCAGACTTGCTCATGCATCAGAGCCCTTGCACTGGCTGTTGCCTCTGCTTGGAACAATCTACTAACAGAGATCTACGTGGCTTGCTCTTTTACCTCTCTCGACTTCTTGCTCTACTGTTACTTTCTCGGTATGGCCTGCCCTAACCACCCTACTTAAAATTGCAATCTCCTCTTAGCCCAGAACTCCTTAGGCCCTTTCCCTGCTTTACTTTTTGCCAGTGCACTTATTACTTTCAAACATATGTGTATGTATGTTTGCATGTATGTTGGTATTTATTTAGGCTGTTATCTTTTTCCACTAGAAAATAAGCTTTATGAGAGCAAAGTGGGTTTTTTTTTAACATCTTTATTGGAGTATAATTGCTTTACAATGTTGTGTTACTTTCTGCTGTATAACAAAGTGAATCAGCTATACATATACATACCTCTCCATATCCCCTCCCTCTTGCATCTCCCTCCCACCCTCCCTATCCCACCCCTGTAGGTGGACACAAAGCACCGAGCTGATCTCCCTGTGCTATGTGGCTGCTTCCCACTAGCTACCTATTTTACATTTGGTAGCGTATATATGTCCATGCTACTGTCTCACTTCATCCCAGCTTACCCTTCCCCCTCCCCATGTCCTCAAGTCCATTCTCTATGTCTGTGTCTTTATTCCTGTCCTGCCCCTAGGTTCTTCAGAACCTTTTTTTTTTTTTAGATTCCAGATATATGCATTAGCATACGGTATTTGTTTTTCTCTTTCTGACTTACTTCACTCTGTATGACAGTCTCTAGGTCCATCCACCTCGCTACAAATAACTCAATTTTGTTTCTTCTTATGGCTGAGTAATATTCCATTGTATATATGTGCCACATCTTCTTTATCCATTCATCCGACGATGGACACTTAGGTTGCTTCCATATCCTGGCTATTGTAAATAGAGCTGCAATGAACATTGTAGTATATGACTCTTTGAATTATGGTGAGAGCAAAATGTTTTTGTTCGTTTTGTTCACTGCTTAGACCAGTCTTTCACATAGTAGACTCTCAGTAAATATTTGTTGCCTCAGTGAATTGAGACTTAGGAAATTTAAATAATTCTGATAAATGGCAGAGCTGGAATTTGAAGTATTTGGCATTTAGATCCCCTATTAGAAAATTTTTAAGTAAACTTTTTAACAGTCAATTATTTTAGAGTTACTGTCCTGGTCATTGCAGTTAGGGGCTAATTTTGTGATTTCACCTAATCTGACAACCTCATAACCATATTGCTTTAATGGTAAAGTACATGCTGATTTTCACAGAAAATAATGGTAAATGAATGGTTAATCACTGTGGACTACTGGTTCTGAATAGTAAAGAAATTAAAAAAAAACATGTCATTGATAATATTCTAAAAGCTTGAGTGAAAGGAATATGATAAGGGATATTGGGTACTGAAAATTTTTAATAAAAATATTGATTTATAACCAAATTTTAAAACTTTAAATTGTAGTGTGGGGATACATTCACATTAATTTTTCATTTACTTGCTTTTTCTGTTGTTTGTGGCCCTTCTTAAAATTAATAATTTATCAATAACATTTTTGGCTTTATTAATTAAAAATGCTTTGTATCAATTTGCTTTTTGTAGACTAATTCAGAAATAAATGATTTCAGCTTAATTCTGCATATGAGTGTGTGTGTGTGTGTGTGTGTGTGTGTATCCAAAAAGATATATATCTTCAAGAAGATATGTAGACATGGATAGATACAGATATTGTTCTAAGCAGATACATACACACACACACACACACACACAAAGTCAATCCTCATTATTCATAGATTCCATATTTGCAGATTCACCTACTTGCTAAGATTTATTTGTAACCCCAAAATCAATACTCTTGGTTCTTTTGTGGTCATTCACTGATGTGCCCGTGTGCAGTGTGGAAAATCTGAGTCACCTGATGCATACGTTCCAAGTTTAGATGAAACTGGGTACTGTTCTGCCTTCTTGTTTCAACTCTAATACTATACCCAAGTGTCTTTTTTTTTTTTTTGCGGAACGCGGGCCTCTCACTGCTGTGGCCTCTTCTGTTGCGGAGCACAGGCTCAGGATGCTCAGGCTCAGCGGCCATGGCTCACGGGCTCAGCCGCTCCGCAGCATGTGGGATCCTCCCAGACCGGGGCACGAACCCGTGTCCCCTGCATCGGCAGGCGGACTCTCAACCACTACGCCACCAGGGAAGCCCCCAAGTGTCTTTTTGTGGTATCATTAGTCCCACGTTTTTGTGCTTTAGGTGATTTTTGCTGTTTAAAATGTCCCCCAAGTGTTGTGCTAAGTGTCTAGTGTTGCTGGGCACAGGAAGGATGTGATGTGCCTTAGGGAGGAAATACATGTGTTAGATAAATTTCGTTCAGGCGTGCGTGACAGCACTGTTGAAAGTGATTTCCGTATTAATGAGTCAACAATAAATATTAAATAAGGTGCATTTAAATAGAAACACACGTAACACAAGGTTATGTATTGATTAGTTGCTGAAAATATGACCAGAGACTTGCAGAAGCCTAACACACTCTATCCCCTACGGACATTGGTTGAATATCTGCTAAGTCAGTGTTTGCAGAAACTTCATAGAACATATCTACTGTAAGTAATGAGAATCTACTGTACATATATACAGTTTTCTCCAAGAAGAGAACTTTTCATTGGTTGTCTATTTCACTCTTTTAATCATTATATTAAACCCCAGTGAAGCTCAATGTGTGTCTTTCCTATATTTATATTCTAGAGATGTCACCCAAATTGAACTTTTAACACAAACCATTGAATGGAATGTTACTAATAAGTAATTTTTTAAAACTTTAATTAAAATTATGAAATATATCATACATTCAAAGGAGTAAAACTAATTTGTATTTATGAGTTTTAAAAGTCAATAATAGGAGAAACATCCTTGTACATACAACTTAGGAAATATATTATTACCAATATCTTTGAATACTCCAGGTGCTCCTCTCAGATTCAGTGTTCCCTTACCAGAGTCAACTACTGTCCTAAACTTTGTGATTATCATTCCTCTGCATTCTTTAATGAAAGCGCTCTCTCTCTGTTTAGTTTGTGAATATTTATTGAATACATAGCAAAAAGAAAAATTTATGTTTTATCATTAGGTTTTATTGTTGCTCACCTAAACTCTGCCACATATGTCAACAATCATTAAGATCTAGACTTTAAGACTAGTCATTAAGGCTGTATAGTGACAGTAGCTAAGGCCTTGAGCTGAGTTTGAATTCTGGCCTGCTGCTTACTACCTGGGTGACCTGGCACAAGTTGTTTACCTTCTCTTTGCCTCAGTTTCTTCTTCTATAAAATGGGGATATTAAGAGTACTTACCTCAGAGGTTGTTTTAAGGGTTAAATAAATTACTATATATATAAATATCTGAAAAAATAGATAGTAGTTATTGATAAATAAATGTTACTGGCTAGTTAACAGAAAAATTAATGCTAAAAGTTATTTGAAAAGCCACTTGTATTCTTGTGCTGTATTAAATAATCTTTTCTTTAAATGTCATCCTAATCTCTTTTAGACAACCATGTGTTTTAATGATTCTTGTCACCCTGTGATCTCTTTTCATTTAGCTTATTGTGGCATTACTTTAAAATAGTCTTTCCTGGGTATCTCTTTTTTTGTCTCTCAGATTGTGAGAACAGATCTCTTTTCAGTTTGTAAATGAGTTTATTCCACATATTTTATATTTGGTTGTTTCTCCCTAACATACTCACTTAAGGGCTACTGAGCAGTAATCCAAAGGCTGATTTGTTTGTTTGTTTGTTTGTTCATTTTGACCTCATGTTGGCCGAAGTTCATTGTACTGATAGATGAAACAGTTTGTCTAACTAATAAATGGCAAATTGTCTTACATAAATGTCAAGCTTCTGTTAAAGTGAGGAGATCTGAGTTAATATGTCCTGTTCTCAGTATTGTCCTTAGAGCTATGTTAAATTGTGTGACAGCTCAATATTTAGGTTAGTGTTTGGAGAAACACGAAATGTTATCATGGTTAAGAAATGTTATCATGGTTAAAACTGACTGTCTATCGATAGCCGGTAAATCAGCAAACACAACAGTACTTTAGCAGTACCAAGAAGCTAAATGGGAATCTGTTTTAGAAGTTTAATCCCTTCTTGCATGCCCACATAGCAGCCTTTCTATCTTGTTAGAGAACATCTTCTGATTTCCTTTTCATTCTTCCTGTGAGTCTGACCTTCCTTCATCTTTAAGTGTGATTGTCTGATAAAATAGTACTGTATGTTGCCTATTTCTGGGACAAAAGAGAAACACCATTCTGTACTTCCTGTACCAATCTGATAAAGGTTTGTGTGTGAGAGTGTTTTGGGAGAAATAAGGTTGTAGATAAGTCTTTAGACAATCTAGCTGTAAGACTAAAAACATTCCTTAATGATTTTAAGGTCATTCAAGAGCAGTAGTGGTTATTGTATATTTTGGGCTGGCAAACAAAGTCCCACTACCCTGTGGAAAATTATTTTCAAAGTTAGCATCCCTATCGATGCATAACAGTTATTCACAAGACAGAAAAAGTTAAGTGTTTTCCATATTAATTTCAATAAGGAGAACTTACATTATATATAAATGTTAGCACCAACATGATTAAGCTTTAACAGCTATCTCTGTTTACGTGTCTAAGTTTTACCTGTAGTCAGTATGTTAATAAACATGAATATTACATAAAGAAATGGAAAGTTCTCCTTCCCTAAACCCATGAGTTATGGATTGAAAAATATTAAGCTGTCCTTGGTCAGATTGTCATTTCTTTTGAGAGTATGGAATCTTATTTCCTATCTCTCTTGACCCCCAAGGCAAATCAGAAAATAGGCCCTCCTTCATTTTGGGAGAACACAATCTATAGCAGTGGTGTAATAAAGGTATTAAGTGTACAGGCTCTGTATTTGAAAAGATTTGGGTTCAAATTCTGGCTCTAGCTATGTGACCTTGCCCAAGTTAATTACCCTCTCTAAATGTCACTTTTCTTATCTCATAGGCTTTGTGAGGATTAATTGAGAATGTAGAAAAGCACTTATCACAGTGTCTGGCACTATCTGCCTTTGTACTTGTGTATTAGGCAGGTCAGTTATGCATACCTGAAGCATCTCTGTATTCTTCCTTCAAGAATGTGAGGCCAGGCTTGCAGCAATTCTGGTCACATCCTCTTCTTTAAGATTAAGACAGTATCACCTTGTCTGAGATGCCTCCCTTGCCTTTGTCTCTATTCCTGGCATTATGACCTGGTTACCCACCCTTTCCCTCTGATCTTCCACATAACTATCAGAACTTATCTCATTGTGTACTTTTTCATTGTACATGCTGAACTCTTGTACAAGACTCTGAGCTGAGGAGTATAGACCATATCTTTTCATCTTGGTGTCTACCTCAGCACAATGTTTGATTATATAATAGGTGCTCAGTAAATAGTGACTTGCTGAATGAATATATAAAGTTTTCTTGGGACCCCAGCCAGAAGAGTAGTCTATAGTCCAGATCAGAGAGAAGAGACAGAATACAGACACAGATTTTTTTCCCCCAAAAGATACAAAAAATTTTCAAATACACAGAAAAACTCAAAGATTTGCACAGTGAACATCCATAAACCTGTCACCTAGATTCTATAATATTTTGTTACTTTTTTATCACATATGTCTCTGTCCATCTACCCTTATAGTCAATTAATTAATCCATTTTAATACTTTAAAGTATTTTAATACTTTAAAGTAAATTGCAGGTCCCTGCCAGGACCTGGCCCCACCCACCACCAGCTGGCAACCTCCACATGTGGAGGTCCTGGCAGCCAGCCAGGTCAGGGGCCAGCCTTGACTACCAGTGCACCCTGCCACAACAGAAGGGTCCCACATAGGGGATACCCCTAGAGCATAAAGTTCTGGTGACCAGAAGGGAGTGTGCTGCTGTGCCCCATAAGACAGCTCCTACCTAAAGCCACTTCTCAAATATTGGGAAACATAACTGACCCTGCCTAATACACAGAAATAAACACAGAGAATTACGCAAAATTAAGAGGCAGAGGAATATGTTCCAAATGAAGGAACAAGGCAAAACCTCAGAAAAAGAACTAAACAAGGAGGAGGTAAGCAATCTACCCAATAAAAAGTTCAAGGTAATAATCATAAAGATATTCAACAAACTCAGGAGAAGAATGGGTGAACACAGTGAAAATTTTAAGAGTTAGAAAATATAAAGAAGAACCAAATAGCTGAACAAATAAATACACTAGGAGAAATCAACAGTAGATCAGATGATACAAAGGAACAGATCAGCGAACTGAAGACAAAGTAGTAGAAATAACTTAAGCTGAACAGAAAAGAGGAAAAAGAATTTTTAAAAATGAGGATAGTTTAGGAGACCTATGGGACAACCTCAAGCATACTAACATTCACATTATAGGGGTCCCAGAGAGAGAAGAGAGCAGGGGGTTAGAGAATTTTTTGAAGACATAATAGCTGAAAATGTCCATAACCCATGAAAGCAAACAGACATCTAGGTCCAGGAAGCATAGAGAGTCCCAAACAAGATGGACCCAAAGAGGTCCACATTAAGATACATTATAATTAAAATGTCAGAAATTAAAGATAGAGAATCTTAAAAGCGTCAAGAGAAAAGCAACAAGTTATGTACAAGGAAACCCATACATAAGGCTATCAACTGACTTTTCAGCAAAAACTTTCAGGCCAGAAGGAAGTGGCACGATATATTCAAAGTGATTAAAGAATAAAATCTACAAGAAAAAGTACTCTTCCCAACAAGGTTATCATTCAGATTTGAAAGAGAGAGAAAGAGTTTTACAGACAAGCAAAAACTAAAAAAGTTGAGCACCACTAAACGAGCTATACAGGAAATGCTAAAGGGAACTCACTAACCAGAAAAGATCATAAATTTAAATACAAAAATTACAAAAGGAAAAATCTCATCAATAAAGACAAACATACAATAAAGGTAGTAAATCAGCCACTTGTAAAGCTAGTACAAAAGTTAAAAGAAAAAAATAGTAAAGTCATCTATATCCACAGTAAGCAGTTAAGGGATACACAAAACAAAAAATGTAAAATATCATGTCAAAAACATTAAAGTTGGGGACGGGTGAGTAAAAATGCATTCCAACTTAAGTGATCATCAGCTTATCATGTATACATATAGGTTGTTATATATGAATCTCATGGTAACCGCAAATCAAAAATCTATAATAGATACACATGAAAAAAAGAGAAAGGAATCTAGACATAACACTAAAAATAGTAATCAAATCAATAAGGAAGAGAGCAAAAGAAGAAAAAAGGAACAAAAACGAACTGCAAAACAACCAGAAAACAGTTAACAAAATACCAATATGTACATACCCATCAAGAACTGCTTTAAATGTAAATGGACTAAATGTTCCAATCAAAAGACATAGAGTGGTGGAATGGATTTAAAAACAGTAAGATTCATATATGCTGCCTATAAGAGACTCACTTCTTATCTAAAGACACAGATGGTGAAAGTGATAGGATGGAAAAAGATATTTCATAAAAATGGAAATAAAAAAAGAAAGCTGGGCTAGCAATACTTATATCAGACAAAATATAGTTTAAAACAAAGACTGTAACAAGAGACAAAGAAGGACATTACTTAATGATAAAGGGATCAGTCCAAGAAGAAGATATAACAATTATAAATATATATGCACCCAACACAGGAAGACCTAAATACATAAAGCCAATATTAACAAACATAAATGGAGAAATTGATAGTGCAGATAGAACATTAACCCGGATAGATCACATACTAGGCCACAAAGCAAGTCTTAATAAATTTAAGCAGATTAAAATCATATCAAGCATCTTTTCTGACCACAATGATATGAGACTAGAAATTAACTACAAAAAACAAACTGCAAAAAACACAAACATGTGGAGGCTAAACAGTATGCTACTCAACAACCAATAGGTACTGAAGAAATCAGAGAGGAAATTTTAAAATACCTGGAGACAAATGAAATTGAACAGTATGTGCTCTCTCCCTTCCCAGTGCTGGCACCCTCTCCCCAGAGGGATGGTGTTTGAGCAAGAGGTGCTGGTGTGGGCATTTGGGGTAGGTCAGGGCTCGGGCTGTGGCAGTCCAGTTGGGGTCTGAGACCCAGACTGCTTCTGACACACTGCCTGTGTAAATAATGGTTCCCTCTGCCTGCTCAGATGCCACTTTGGGTCTGAGCCATCTCTGTGTCTCACAGCCAAGCTTCCTCCTCAACCATGGCAGCCCTCACCCTAGTGTGGAGCTGCGTTGTGAAGAAAGCAGGGCTAGAGTGTTCATTTGGTTCAAATGGGGGCACACACTGGAGTGGTCACAGGAAGCTGGCCAGCCACCCATGCAGTTTACAAACCACCCTCTCTGTCCTGCTTCAGGAGCGAGCGTGTTCATGCTTCTTACAAGTGAAGTCCAGTCTTTTCACAGCCCTCCTGTTAGTCCCATTGGCCCTCCAACCAGCCAAGGAGCTTGTCTTTCCTGTGTTGGTCCCCAAGGCTGTGGCACCCAGTATGTGGCTCACATCACTCACTCTCCAGGGAGGATCTCTGCTCATGTAATCTCCCTTTTCCTCTGAGTCTCCTCTTAGTGGTACAGGTCCCAACCTGATCACTTCTCTTCCCTTCCTACTCAATTCTTTGTGGATCTTTCTTACAGTCTTGGTTGTACAGGAGTCTTTCTGCCAGTGTCCAGTTAGTTGTCAGTGACAGTTGTTCCACAAGTAGATGTATTTTTGATATGTTCATGGGGAGAGGTGAGTTCCACATCCTCCTAATCCACCGTTTTCATCTCCTCTACACTTGGCCACGTTCCTATTGCCCATTCATAGATATTTCTTTGTAAAGTGTCTTTTCATATCTTCTGTCCATTTTTAACTTAGGTTGTTTGACATTGAGTTGTAGGAGTTCTTTATATATTCTGATTCAAGACTTTGTTTAGATATATTTGCAAATATTTTCCCAGTCTGTAGTTTACCTATTTGTTTTCTTAATGGTGTCCTTTTATCAGTGGAGGTTTCTAAATTTTGATGATGTCTACTGTATCAGTTTATTTTTTTAACAGTTAATGTGTCTGTGCCCTGGCTAAGAAACCTTTGCATTTACCAAGTTACAAAGATGTTCTGTGTTTTCACTGAGTAGCTTTATAGTTTTATGTTTAGGAGCATAGTACATTTAGAATTAATTTTTGCGTGTGAAGTGAAGTAGGGATCAAGGTTCATTTATTTCCCCCATATGGATATCCAATTGTTTGAGCACATTTGTTGAAACAATTTTTATGTATTTACGTTTTTACATATATAAAAAATTTTCCTTTCCTCAATGTATTATCTTGGTAACTTTGTTGAAATTAAATGACTGTATGAGTGTGGCTCTACTTCTAGACTTTTTATTCTGTTCTATTAATTATTTGTCTATATATGTATCAGTTTTACCTTGTCTTGGATATTGTAAATACTTTTACACTAAGTGTAGTAAAGGCTTCTCTTCTGCTACTCTTTTTTTCTAGTGTTTCCACTCTCGCTTTCTAGATGTTATGGTCACCCCAGTCTGTTCCCTGGTTCTTCAAATGAATAAGTCTACAGTTTTATATCCAAGTTTTAGCCATCCACACTGGTGCATGACCTCCAGCAAAAGCCATAAAGAATGAGAATTTTACCCAGTGTCATTCCCTTCATCCAAGTTTATTTTCCCCTCCAGTTTCTTCCTGGTTTTTTGTTCAGTGCCTTCAGATAGTTGTTTTATATATTTGTCTCAATACAGTTTAAATTTGTTACCGGGGGGAAGGTTGGTCCAGTAGGAATTACTTCTCCATTATAGAAGTGGTACTCAGATGGTTTTTGAAAGTCAGTCTGAAAGCAGGCATCTGGCCAGAAAAGCAATTAAAATGAGGAGTGGGGAGAGGTATGGTGCAAAGAGAGGCAAGTTTCAGATAGAGGGAAAGGATTTGGTTCAACTCATGGAAGGCTTAGAATAAAGCCAAACAGTGCTTAGAAGAACTCCAAAGGAAAGAACTTGCTAGAGCATTGTGTTTTTCAAACTGTGAATCATAAAATCAAATTTAGTAGGTGACCTTTGAAAAGTCATTTTTGTTGCTAACCTAATCCAAAGCCATAACACAATTAGAAAGTAAGATCAATACATTGCTGATTTGCACTTTTATTCTCAGCTCTCCAGTTAGAGAATAGTTTGTGAGGTCACTGAGTTCATCCCTTCTTTGGTGTGTTGTGGACCTTCATTTTATATTGGACTTCTCTCGTAACACAAATGAGCATATAAATAGCACACTTCTCAGTAAACGTGAAATATATAAAGATGGATCAAACATTTGTCCTGAGGAAACCAAAATTCAAAGAGTCATGTACCAAAATGTTCATTGCACCTGTATTTACAATAGCCCGGAGATGGAAACAACCTAAGTGTCCATCGTCGGATGAATGGATAAAGAAGATGTGGCACATATATACAATGGAATATTACTCAGCCATAAAAAGAAACGAAATTGAGCTATTTGTAATGAGGTGGATGGACCTCGAGTCTGTCATACAGAGTGAAGTAAGTCAGAAAGAGAAGGACAAATACCGTATGCTAACACATACATTTGGAATTTAAGAAAAAAAAATGTTATGAAGAACCTAGGGGTAAAACAGGAATAAAGACAGAGACCTACTGGAGAACAGACTTGAGGATATGGGGAGGGGGAAGGGTGAGGTGTGTTAGGGCGAGAGAGAGACATGGACATATATATACTAACAAACGTAAGGTAGATAGCCAGTGGGAAGCAGCCGCATGGCACAGGGAAACCGGATTGGTTCTTTGTGGCTGTCTGGAGGGGTGGGATAGGGAGGGTGGGAGGGAGGGAGACAAAGAGGGAAGAGATATGGGAACATATGTATATGTATAACTGATTCAGTCTGTTATAAAGCAGAAACTAACACACCATTGTAAAGCAATTATACCCCAATAAAGATGTTAAAAAAAAAAATTGTCATAGTTTTGTCAGGGTTGATGAAGCATGATTAACTTCAGAGATCCCCAGTTTTAAGGAATCCTCAACTTAGACATCTTTTATGGGGAAGGGAAGCCTTGAAAATATATCTCTTATCAACAGATCTCACAGTTCCTTGTTCATGGAAAAGGAAGTGATGGAGTACCATCAGGAATGCACTAAATAGGGATAGTATTAGAACCTTTCCCCTCTTCCTTTGTTATTTTTTCCTTCTCTTTTCTCTCTGTAACTCTCCCTCCACCCTAACTCACACACACACACACAAACACACACTTACACACCCATGAGCTCTGGATAAAAGTACAAATAAGGACTCATAACTATATAAATCAAAGAAAATTAAATAAGTAAAAGGATGCTAATCCATCTTTCAGTTTCTAAAATTAGGCTGAGCTCTGGAAACTGGTTATAATGAAGAAAAGCTTCTTTCAAATTCTTTAGCTAATAATTCCATGATATAATTTTTCTCTTATTAGAAGAGAAATAATATCAACATTGTCATAATATCAACATTGGCAGAAAAAGGTTAAAAGATAACAATAGTCCTTCAAAAGACACCATTAAGAGCATGAGAAGGCAGGTCACACACTGGGAGAAAATATTGGTAATACATATGTCAGACAATGATCTTGTCAACAGAATGTATAAAGAACTCCCATGAATCAGCAGTAATAAGATGAACAGCCTAATTAAACAAATGAGCAAGAACTTGACGAGATAATCACAAAAGAATATGTATCAGTTGCCTAAAAGCACATGATAATATGCTCTATGTCATTAGCCATCAGAGAAATTTAAGTCAAAACCACAGGAATTAATAAAATGAAAAAGACTGGCAATGTCAAGTATTGACAAGGATCTGAAGCAGTGAATACTCTTATATTTTACTGGTGTGGATGCAATAATTGAACAACCACCTTGCAAAATAGTTTGGCAGTATCTTATAAAGTTAAACGTACCCCTATCATTTGAACCGTGAACCTCCACTCCTCGGTATTTACCCAAGGGAAATGAAAACCTATGTACACAAAAAGCCTTGTGTATACAAACCAGCTTTATTTGTACTAGCTCCAAACTGGAAAAAAACCCCAAATGTTCATCAATGGGAGAATGGATAGACCAATTGTGGTATGTTCATACAGTGGAATACTACCCACTGATTAAAAGGGATGAACTACTGATGCATGCAACAACATGGAAGAATCTCAGAAACATTATGCTGAGTGAAAGAGGCCAGACACAAAAGAGTATATATTATATTAATCCACTTATATGAAATTCTTGAAAAAATGCAAAGCTGGGGCTTCCCTGGTGGCACAGTGGTTGAGAATCCGCCTGCTGATGCATGGGACATGGGTTCATGCCCCAGTCCGGGAAGATCCCACATGCCACGGAGCGGCTGGGCCCGTGAGCCATGGCCGCTGAGCCTGCGCGTCCGGAGCCTGTGCTCCGCAACGGGAGAGGCCACAGCAGTGAGAGGCCCGCGTACCGCAAAAAAAAACCAAAACAAAAGAAAGCAAAGCTAATAATAGATTGTGAAAAAAATCAGATTACTGGTGGCCTGGGGTGGAGGTGGTTTGACTGCAAAGAGGCATGAGGAACATTCTAGAATGATGGAATGACGGGGTTACATAAGTGACTCAAGGAATTGTGAAATTAAAAGGTATGCATTTCACTGAATATAAGCTATATTTCAATAAAGTTTTTTTAAGTAAAAAAGGAGTTCTAGTCCCTGTACTCTGACTACCTTGGCATATGGGAGATACCCCACTTACCCTCCCTATGGTAACCATTCCTATTTATCTTTGATAACCATTGCCCTGGACAGAGAGTTTTTTGTTTTGTTTTGTTTTTTTGCGGTACGCGGGCCTCTCACTGTTGTGGCCTCTCCCGTTGTGGAGCACAGGCTCCGGGCGTGCAGGCTCAGCGGCCATGGCTCACGGGCCTAGCCGCTCTGTGGCATGTGGGATCTTCCCGGACCTGGGCACGAACCCGTGTCCCCTGCATCGGCAGGTGGACTCTCAACCACTGCGCCACCAGGCAAGCCCCAGAGAGTATTTTTATACTCACAAAATCATAGTGCATTAAATGGAGATTCCCCTCACTTTAATGAAGCACAACAGATAGGTGGGATACATGGAATGGGATACATGTCCAGGATTTAAACAGCACAGTTGGGGTGTTTGTCTTTAAAAAATAAATGTAGGAGCATCTGAATCATTTTTGTTTTTGTTGTTCTAAATCAGGGATCAGGAAACTATAGCCTACGCTGTCTGACTTTGTACTACCCTTAATCCACAAAAGCCACAAATGGTTTTTATATTGTAAGGGGTTGTTTAAGAAAAGAAAGACAATATACAACAGATATGTAAGTGTCCCTCAAAGCCTAAAATATTTACTATTTGGAGTTTTACAGCAAAACCTTACTAATTCCTATACTATAGTCTTTGATCAGCATGATCCGCCTACTGTAATTGATTCAACCTCTTAAAAACTTGAACAGGGTATTTTTTAAAAAAATTGTAGTCTCAGCAGTTTGAAGTATTAAGCATACAACCTTATTTCCTTTCCTATAAAGAGTAAGGTGAATATTAAGTTGAATGGTGTGATAGCTGCTTCTCTAGGGATACTATATTTCCTGTGAATGGGTGTCTGGCTCTGTACTAGCGGCCTGGTTAGAATGATGTTGAAGATGGTAAATAGGCAGAACATTTCGTGATAAGTGTGTGGCATGTGTGTCAAGAGGTTCTCTCCCAGCCATTCTGCTAAAAATGCAGGGCAATACTAAATGTTTCCAGTTTGCCCTAGTGGTATAGATGGGAGGAATCACCCTTTAGCCTCTGGAAAGTGCGAGAGTAGTTTAGAAGGTGTCTGAGAACATGTAGAGGCTAGAGAGGGTGATTTTTTTTTTTTTTCTGTTAGGTTAGGGGATCTGCACTGCACTCTCACAGCATTAAGGTTTCCCCCGTATGGTGCATTAGAATTCCCACATCAACTGTAGAACCTTCCCACCCTCTTCCACTATTTGCTTCTGCCTCCCACAGTCTCATTTGCCTGACCGCAAACCATAATGGATCTTTAAAAATTAATTTAGGTGCTCTGAGCATCTCTTTATTCCAGATTCTAAAGATGAACCTGGGGATAATGGCATATCTAGAATTGCTTTAGGAAATGTACAGCCTCTTTGAGGGATCCTACTGTGCTAATGGCTCACACATCCAAATTGAGGGATCAGTGAAATTGTGGTGGACAGGCCAGGGACAAGAACAAGCAGCAACTTGATGTGAGCTAGCACTTAGGTTAAACTCTGTGAATGTTTATGATTCTTCTTTCTTTTCATCTTTTCTCTAGGCCTACTCTGTCTATGACGAAGACATTGGGTACTGTCAAGGACAGTCTTTTCTTGCTGCTGTGTTGCTGCTGCATGTAAGTAATTTTCCATGTAATAAAGGGCATGGTGCTGCCAAGTTTATTTTATTTGCTGCTTGGTTTTGTTTCCCCTTCTTATTCTCCATTTACCTGATGGAGATTACACATGGCATATCTTTTTTAAAATGTACTTTTGGTGATAAAGTAAGAGATCTGATGTCACGAACAGGACAGTTTCTCAGTAGAATTAATTTTGCTGGCTGGTAGGGAATAAATTGCTTATTTGGAGTTATTTTTAACTAGAACCCTCTGGAATTAAAGAAGTCAATGTAACTGCCCAAATATGAGCAGGACCAGAGCCATGATGAAGGAATGTGACAAGGAAGTCTTTTATCTTTTTTGTGGTTTATTTTTGTATACTCCCTTTTCTCTTAGTCACCTTCATTTAACAGAACATTTACTGAGAATCAGTTGTCAGTACTGGGCTAGGAATTGGGATTACAAATATGAATAATTTATCGTTTGTGTTCACAAAGGCCTCATGGGCTAGGGTGGGGCACAGGTAATATACGCACATACCTATTATTTTAGTTTTTTTTATGTATCTGTGCTGATTTTTGTGATGATCACTATAGAGGAACTTACAGTGTGCTAAGTGAAAGCGATGCACAGAATAAGAGAATAGAGAGGAGAATTATCCAACTCAGCTCTGCCAGAACTTTCAGAAAATACTTTCTAAAGGAGGTGGTAGCTTTGCCAGGACATAAATATTTGAGGTTGGGGGAGGTGAGCTGGGTAAGAGAGGGAGTAGAGATTGGTAGACAAAAGGAACAGCATGAGCAAATGTATGGAAACACAAAGGGCACAGCATATAAAGGGAACAGTATGAAATGATAGTTCCTATACTGTTGCTATAGAAATTGTATGCAGAGAGAGGTATGAGGTAAAAATGGTCATATGGGCAGGGACCAAATTATGAAGACTTTTTAATAATGTCAAGAAATGTGGGCTTTATGCTAAAGCTAATGAGGAGCCATTGATCAGTTAGAAGCAAGGGAATGACAATCAGATGTTCACTTCAGGTAAATTTTAATATCCATGTAGAGAGTTGAACTGAAGGGAGCAAGCAATAGCAGAGAGACCAGTTAGGAAACATCAATCTAAATGAGAGATATTGAGACCCAGAGAAAAAAACAATTAAAAACACGCAGGAGGGGACTTCCCTGGTGGCACAGTGGTTAAAAGTCCACCTGCCAATGCAGGGGACATGGGTTCGAGCCCTGGTCTGGGAAGATCCCACATGCTGCGGAGCAACTAAGCCTGTGCGCCACAGCTACTGAGCCTGTGCTCTAGAGCCCGTGAGCCACAACTACTGAGCCCGCGTGCCACAGCTACGAAAGCCCATGCACCTAGAGCTGGTGCTCTGCAACAAGAGAAGCCACCGCAATGAGAAGCCTGTGCACCGCAGTGAAGCACAGCCCCTGCTCGCCGCAACTAGAGAAAGCCAGCACGCAGCAACAAAAACCCAATGCAGCCTAAAATAAATAAATACGTGCATAAATTTATTTTTTAAAATATCTAAAAACATGCAGGAGGAAAAATTGGTAGGTTTTATGGATGGATTGACAAAGGAAGGGTCAAAGGTAACATGTCTAGTTTTCTTGCTTAGGTGACTGGATGAAGTATGGCATTTTGAGCTGAGATAGAAAACACGTCCATTGAGATTGAATGGAGGAGAAAGGTTAGGAGTTGATGATGAATTTTGTTTTGAAATTTGGGGGGGGGGTTGGTATTTTGGGGATATCTGAGTAAAGCTGTCCAGCAACCAACTGTTTACTGGAGACTGACACTGGGGGAGGAATCAAAGCTGAAATCATGAGAGTGGATTAGACCATATAAGAGGAATGCCAGATATTTAGAGGGCTGATGAGGAAGAGGAATCCTTGAAGAATTTCTGGAGTTTCAAGAGAGAAGGAGCATATTGTATAATGTCAAATGCAGCAGAGAGGTCCAGCAAGTTTAAAACAAAAGCATTTCTTTTAGGTTTGCATTCTGGAAACGAAGAACAATTATAATAGACTCGTGGTCCTAATGCTGATCATTTGATTTTAATGATACTAATAATATACGGTGGTTCTATTGTGATTATTCACTTTAACTTTGAGTTTGACTTCTTTCCCTGTGGCATCGTTATCTGTTTATCGTCTTCTTGATCGTCTCCTTGCTGTTCTTTTTTTTTGTCATCTCCACAGCCCATGTTCTTCAGATTTCTTGTGATAATCAAGTACTTTATAGTCACAAATTCTTGGAGCCTTTGTTCTATTACTAAACCCACCTAGTAGTTAGAATAGTCAGGTCCCTACCACAGGGGGCTGGAGACTATAAACAGTGACATAGACGTGTTCACCAAGTTTCATAACCACCATTCTTCTAAAAGGAGATTTTATGATCATTCTGACGAGCAGCTGATGTCCAAGCCATGGATAGTGAAGCTTTATCTTCCACAAAGTAATCTTTGAATATGTCACAGTTTAGCATTTTAGACCTGTAGCCCCATTAAACACATTATAATATATTGATTAAACTTCATTGAGAAGTATATCACTCCAGGAAGTCTGTTCTGAGACTTAACAGAAGTTTAGTTAACTGTAAGTTCATATTTCTCTGGACACACTTCCTCCCCGAAAAAAAAGAGAGGCAGTGATTCAAATAACTAGGAAAGTCAAATAATCCAGATTTTTTTTTTTTTTTTTACATTATCTATTGTCCTATTACAAGGGTCATGGAAAGTCGGCCACTGTAAACATATACAACAAAATTGCCTCCAAAGTATGTGACAAGATGAATAGAAATTCAGTTTAGTTTCTACACTTTCTACATTAATAGAACTATGCAGTTGTTGCCATGGCTTGTAAAATTAACTGGAAATATAGAAATGCCTTCAGAATCCTGGAGGAAAGATGAACTGATATTCAGTGTTAATGAAAAAAATCTTACATTGTAATTTTTAATTAAAAGTATATGTGATAATTCTGTTAATCAGCATATTTCATTGACTGACCAACCCATCCATTAACCAATTTAAATAAGAGAAGTTAACTGTAATTTTTTCTTTTCCATATTTAATTTTGCCTCTGTGGTTTAAATAGGTAGAAGATACACTCTAGCTTAAACAATTCATCAAATACACTATCTCGGGTTCCAGGGAGATATGTTATTAGGGTCTTACTGACTAATTTTTTTATCAGTTACATAAGCTACTGCTTCTTTTTGCTGCCAGACATCCTTTGGCAACTCCATATTAATCATTGTCAGAACCTGCTTCTTTTTTGGATGCTGTCTTTTCCTCACCCATGGTCATTTATATTTCACATTCACTGCCTAAGAGGAAAGAAAGACCAAAAATGAAAGTAGGTTCAAGAACAAAAATTTAGAATTTTAAAGTTTTTCCATATCTAGATAGTTTTAAGAAATAAGTGTCTTCTCCTGGTGCTTGGAAATTTCCAGAAGCTTTGATAATAGCTTTGTAACTTGTAGTAGTTTAAGCAGTGGAAGAATTAAGTGTTTATCACATAGATGCTGTTATATCTATTGATGGAATTATAAGAAATTTATCATTTACAGTTTGGAAAAACTGTTACAGCACAGATTGCTTGTAACCATTATAGTGTTTATCTGCCTTTGAAGTTAAATATGTAATAATTATCAGTAATATCATCATTATATTATTAGTATAATAAATAATGTCCTTTTATATATTTCATTTATTCTAAGAATCATATAAAATATTTTAGATAATTTTTAACCCCAATATATTTCTCTCACATATTTATTGTCAAGCAGCTTTAAGGTTTTTTTTTTTAAATTGAACATATACTTTTTTATACTTTCAGAAAATTATGCTCCTTTTTAAGGTTAAATCACTGTATGTAAACTAATATCAACATGTATGGAAGCTTTCCAACTGCAAAAACCATTATTTTTGGATAACCCACAATGTTTAAAAGTATTGGTTTTTTTCAAAAACTGTAACCAGGCACAACTCCTTTGGAAACCAGTTTGGGTTTTATCTGATAAAGATATGCATACCAGGCGGCTCCACTCCTAGATATATACTTTAGTCAAATTTATGAACATGTACACTAAAATCATGTATTAAAATTGTTTTAGGATCAATGTTTATAATAGTCGAACAACTCAAATGCCCACTGTTATAATGTCTAACATTAGAATTATAATTAGAAATTAAAATGGATAAATTGTGGTATATTCATTTTCTGGAACACTATACAGCAATTAAAGAAACGTTTCACACTACGTAGGCTAATGTGAATGAATCATACAAACATAATGTTTAGTAAGAAAGCACATTATTGGTATGATTCCATTTTAGTATAATTCAATAACAGACAAAAGTAAACTCTATTTTTAGGATGCTCCATTCATGGAAAATATAAATAATACCAATGAAGTGATTACTGTTAAAGTCAGGACAGTGATTTCTCTGAGGAGAAATTGGGAGTTGTGACTGGGTGAGGACACATAGAGATCTTCAGGAGTATTAACAGTATTCTAGTTCTTAATCTGTTTTTACTTCATAATTGTATATTCATTGAAGTATAAATTTAACTTTTATGTATTCTTCTGTGTGCCATATTTCAAAATAATATAAGGTTTAAAAGTTACAGATCTTCAAATGCTTCCCCCCAAAAAAGACAAGTTTCAGATAAGATTTAACCAGTGGGCATAAGAAATGAGAAGCAGAGCTACTTCTTAGTTTTCCTGAAAATAAGGATTCTACAGAGTCCAAGATAACAAAATAGAGGCTTCCTAGTGTCTTTGTATGTATATATGAGTGAAAATATTTGTGCCATTATATTATTTAGGAATCTTTCTGCTACATGTGATGTAACATTAACTAAAAGTAGTTTAAATTTAAAAGGAAATATATTGGCTCACATAACTGGGAAGTCCAGAGCAGAGATGCTTTTGATATGGTTGGATTCCAGAGTTCATATTTTATCATCAGAAATCTGTGTCTCTGTATCACTGTTCTGCTTAAATTTTCTTGCCTTAACTTATATGGGTAGACCACAAAGTGGGCAGCCTGGCTGCAGACTGGCCCGGCTTCATATCCTTTCAGTTTTACAACTTCATTTAAAAGGAATCATCTTTTGCTATAGCTACTGTACTTAAACAAACAAACAAACAAAACAAATAAGCAAACAAAAACCCTGAAGGATTCTGGTTGGCCTGCCTTGGGAATCTGCCATTCTTGAATCAATTACTAAGGGCAGGAAGGCAAGGTATCTGATTGGGCTGGCCCAGTCTTGAGTCCACCTCAGTGCTGACAGTGAACTGGATCAACTCCTCCTGAAAAATGGAATGGTTTTCCTACAAGAAAGGAAATTTTGACATCAGATGATAGGGAGATGGGATGCTAGCCAGATATATCACGTTATCTTATAGTGATTCTTTACAATAAGAGTTTTAGTATATTTTAAATAAGCCCTTCTGTATTCCCAAATCACTTTTTCCTTATAAATCCAAGAGGTTTTCCTGTTCTCTCTTAATTCTTGCATCAGTGCTTTGGAGCCATTACCCAGCATCTTCTCTTTGTGTCCTATAAATATACTCAAGACATTTTACCTTAAAAAAAAATCCTCTTTTGATCCTCCCATTTAGCTCTCTCAGGTTTCTTTGCCCTTTGAAAGCTGAACTCCTTCAAAGGATAGTAAAAAGCACAACTATGAATTTGAATTGTGGTTTAATACCTTTCAAGTTACATGACCTTGGGCAAGTTTCCTGAGCTTCAGTTTCTTCATTTATAATATAAAGTGAAAATAATAGTATCATCCTTCTAGGGTTTTTATGAATATTGAATACCTTGTATTATAAGTGTAGAGTCTTATTTTGTATCTGGCACAAAAAGAGTGCAGCCAGGGGATTAAGTCCAGGCTTTTGGCAGTTCTGCTGGATTTAGATCCTCTGTCAGTGGGCCATAATGGCTGTAGAGCCTGTTCTACTGCCCTGCGCAGGCAGGGAAGCAAATTCACAGGCCCCACACAATTGCCAGTTTAGGCTTCAGTCCTGACCTTCTAGGAAGTTTGTCCAGAGAACCGGAGCAGCTGCAGATCCCATCTTACAGCCCTGCGCAGTCAGAGAGCCAAGGCAGCAGCCCTGCCCAACTGTTAGGCATAGTCTCTGCCCCTGAATAACCAGGTAGCCTGAAGAGTCACCCTGGGCAGTCTCAGAGCCCAGCCTATAGTACCATCAAGCCATGAAGCCCAGCCTACAGTCCTGCCTAATTGCTAAACACAGCCTGCGGCCTCATCTAGTCAAGGAGACTGGATAGTAATCCTACCTGACCACACAGTGAAGTCTTTAGCCCCACCCAGCTGTGTGATATAGCTGGAAGCCCTTCTTGATCAGAGAGCCCATTCTGTTATCTTGCCCAACAGTGGAACACAGCCAACAGCCTATCTGATCATGAAGCCAAGCCTGTGGTCCTGCCCAACTTCGAAGCACAGCCTGTGGCCCCACCTAAACAGAGTCCAGCCAGTGGCACCATCTGGTGGGGAGCACAACCTGATACCTCATCCAACCAGGAGCTATTGCAGAACTCCGCCCATAGCTCTTCCTAATTGTAGAGTCTACCCAATGGTGCCACCCTGCCAAGGAACATAGCCTGTGAACTTGCCTATCCAGAGGTGATTGCAGAGCCCTGCTAGTGGCCAGTCTGACCATGGAGCACAGCCAGCAGCCCCACCCAATCCGCGAGTTCACCCAATGGCCCTGCTTGTATGTGGATCCCAGCCAGCAGGCCCACCTAACCACAGAGCCAACCCAGTGTCACCACCACTCCCTACCCCAACCTCAGAGCATGAACAGTGGCCTCCCCCAACTAAAGACTTTGAGATCAAGTCCTGCTTTTTCCCATGGATGCTACCAGCATTATTCCAAACTGAGCTAACTGGTGAAGGTCTTTCCATGCCACAGCAAACCTGTAATGTCTGTAAGAGGGAGACTGCTTACCCAAATGTGCAGATAGCAATGCAGAGGATCAAGGATCATGCAGAATCAGGTAAACATGACATTACCAAAGGAAACTAATAAAGATCAAATAACTGACTCTAAAGAAATAGAGATCTATGAACTATCTGACAGAGAATTCAGAATAATCCTCTAAAAGAAGTTTGGTGAACTACAAGGACACACAGACAACTAAATGAAGTTAGGAGAGCAATGATGAATAAAACAAGTTCAACAAGACAATAGAAATGTCAAACAGATAGAAATCCTAGATCTGAAAAATACAATGACAGAACTGATGACTTCAACAGAGAGCTACAACACACTCAGCCAAACATAAGAAAGAATTAGTGAACTAGAAGGTAGGTCATTTGAAATTACAAGTCAGAGGAACAAAAAGAAAAAAAGTGGAGAAAGACTTATTGGATGCTATCAAATTAAACAATGTATACATTATGGGAATCCTAGAAATAAAAGAGAAAGAGAAGGGGACAGAAAATCTATTTAAAGCAATAATGGATGAAAACTTCCCAAACGTAGGGGGAGAATGAACTTCCAGATTTATGAGGCCCAAAAGACCTCAGTGGTTAGAATCTGAAAAGGGCTGCACCAAGACACATTATATTTAAATTGCCAGAAATTGAAGACAAAGAATTTTGAATGCAGCAAGAGAAAAGCTGCTCATCATATATAAAACTATTTACAGAGTCATAAGACTATTTAGTTTCTCAACAGAAACACTGTAGGCCAGGAAGAGGTGGGATGATATATTCAAAATAGTGAAAGAAAAAAACTGTCAACCAAGAATACTATACCTGGTAAAGCTGTCCTTCGTAAATGAAATAGAGATAAAGACTTTCTCAAACAAACAAAAGGTGAGGGAGTTCATCATCACTAGACCTGCCTTTCAAGAAATACTAAAGGGCATTCTTCAAGCTGAAATAAAAGATGCTGATTAACATCATAAAAACATGAATGTGTAAAATTCACTGGTAATGGTAAATGCACAGTTAAAGTCAGATTCTCTAATACATAATGGTAGTACATAATTCATTTACAACTCTTTTTAAAAAGTTACAAAACAAGTGTATTAAAAATAACGTCAACTACAGCAATTTTTATCACAATATATATAAAAAAGATGTAACATCAGTAACTTAAAGTGTGAGGTGGGAAGAAATAAAAATATGAAGTTTTTGTATGCTATCAAAGTTAAGTTGTTATCAACTTAAAATAGGATGTTATAACTATAAGATGTTTTATGTAAGACTCTTGTTAACCATAAAGCAAAAACCGACAGTAGATTCACAAAAGAAAAGAGAATCAAAGCATACCATTACAAAGAATCATCAAATCACAAAGGAAGACTGTTGAAGAGCGGAAGCAAGGAGCAAAGGATTTACAAAAAAGAACACAATTAACAAAATGTTAATAGTGAGTCCTTATCTATCAATAATACTTTAAATGGATAAATTATTTAATCAAAAGACATGGAATGGCTGACTGGACAAAGGAAAAAAAGAAACAGGATCCAATGGTATACTGCCTAAAGAGTCTCACTTTAGCTTTAAGGACACACATAGACTGAGAGTGAAGGGGTAGAAAAATATATTTCAAGTAAGTGATAACCAAAAGAAAGTAGAGGTAGCTATATGCTTATATCAGACAAAATAGACTTTAAGGTAAAAATGTTCAAAACAGAAGAAGAAAGTCATATAATGATAAAGGAGTCAAACCATCAAGAAGATATAACAAATTATAAAATTTGTATGCACTCACCTGTATGTTCAGAGCACCTAAATATATAAAGCAAATAGAAACAGAACTAAAAGAAGAAATAAATAGCAATACAGTAATATTTGGGTACTTCAGTACCCCACTCTCAACAATGGATAGATCATCCAGGCAGAGAATCAATACGGAAGCAGCAGATTTTAGCAGTACTATAGACCAAATAGACCTAACAGATATACACAGAACAGTCCATCCACCAGCAGCAACACATTCTTCTCAAGCACACATGGAACATTTTCTAGGATAGATCATATGTTAGGTCACAGAAAAAGTCTCAACAAATTTGAGATAGAAGTTATATAAAGTATCGTTTACAACCACAGTATTATGAAACTAGAAGCTAATAACAGGACGAAAGCTGGAAAATTCACAAATGTGTGCAAATTAAAAACACACTTCTGAACATACAATGGATGAAAAAAGAGAAATTAAAAAATATATATCTTGGGCTCCCCTGGTGGCGCAGTGGTTGAGAGTCCGCCTGCCGATGCAGGGGACATGGGTTCATGCCCTGGTCCGGGAAGATCCCACATGCCGTGGAGCAGCTGGGCCCGTGAGCCATGGCCACTGAGCCTGTGCATCTGGAGCCTGTGCTCCGCAACAGGAGAGGCCACAACAGTGAGAGCCCCATGTATCGCAGAAAAAAAAAAAAAAAAATCTTGAGACAAGTGAAAATAGAAATACAACATATCAAAACTTATAGGAGGCAGCAAAAGGAGTTCTAAGAGGGAATCTTATAGTGACAAATGCATACATCAGGAAAAGAGAAGTATCTCAAATGAACAACCTAACTTTACACCTCAAGGAACTGGAAAAAGTAGTACAGACTAAGACCAAAGTTAGTAGAAGGAAGGAAATAATAAAGACTATAAGACAAATAAATAAAGTAGAGAATAGAAAAACAATGGGAAAGATTGACAAAACTAAGAGTTGATTCTTTGAAAAGATAAGCAAAATTATATACTTTTAGCTAGATTAACTAAAAAAAAAAGAGTGTGCAAATAAATAAAATTATTTAAAAATAGGAGACATTACAGCTGATACCTCAGAAATACAAAGGATCATAAGAGACTACTGTGAAAAATTATACACCAACAAACTGGATAACCTAGAAAAAATGAGTAAATTTCTAGAAACACACAAGACTCAAGAAATAGAAAATCTGAATAGACCAGTAACAAGTAAGGAGATTAAATCAAGAATCAAAACTCCCCCAACAAATAAAAGCCTGGGACCAGGTGGTTTCACTGGTGCATACTACCAAACATTAAAATCAAACATTTTAAGAAGCATTAGTACCAATCTTTCTCAAACTCTTCCAGAAAAATTGAAAAGGAGGGAAAACTCCCAAACTCATTTTACAAGGCAAGCTTTACCCTGATACCAAAACCAGAGAAGGATACTACAAGAAAAGAAAACTGTAAGCCAATATCCCTGATGACATTCAAAAGTTCTCAACAAAATACTGGCAAACTAAATTGAACAACACATTAAAAGGATCATATTCCATGATCAAATGGGATTCATCCCTGGGATGCAAGGATGGTTCAACATATGCAAGTCATAAAAGTTATGTATCACATTAATAAAATGAAAGATAAAAATCATATAATTATCTCAATAGATACAGAAAGGCATTTGACAAAATTCAACATCCATGCGTGAGAAAAGCTGTCAACATACTGGGTATAGATGACACGTACCTCAACATAATAAAGGCCATATATGACAAGCCAGCAGCTAACATACTCAATGGTGAAAGCTTGAAAACTTTTTTTCTGGACATACAAATGGCCATCAGGTACATGAAAAAGTGCTCAATATCACCAATCATTAGTGAAGTGCAAATTAAAACCACAACAAAATATCACCTTACACCTGTTAGAATAGCTATCATCAAAAAGACAAGAATTAACAAGTGTTGGGAGGATATGGAGAATAGGGATCCCTTGTGCACTGTTGGTGGGGATGTGAATTGGTGCAGCTACTGTGGAAAACAGTATGGAGGTTCCTCAAAGAGTCAACAATAGACCTACCATTTGATCCAGCAATTCCACTTCTGAGTATTTATTCAAAGGAAACAAAGACACTAACTCAAAAAGATGTCTTCATCCCACATGCATTGCAGCATTAGTTGCAATAGTGACACATGGAAACAATCTAAGTGTCTATTGAGTGATGGATGGATAAAGAAAATGTGGTATATACATATAGGGGAATACTATTCAGCCACAAAAAAGGAAATTCTGTTATTTGTGACAACATGGATGAACCTTGAGGGCTTTATGCTAAGTGAAGTAAGTCAGTCAGAGAAAGACATGTATGATTTCACTTATATGTGGAAACTAAAAACGTTTGTTGATGGTTGGGACTTCCCTGGTGGTCCAGTGGTTGACTTCACGCTTCCACTGCAGGGGGCATGGGTTCGCTCTTTGGTAGGGGAACTAAGATCCCACATGCCCTGTGGCGTGGCCACAAGATTTAAAAAAAAAAAAGACAAAGAGGAGGTTGATGGTCGCCAGGTGTGGGAGATGTGGGAAATGGGTGAGTATGGTGAAAGAGTACAAACTTCCAGTTATTAGATTAATAAGTTCAGGGGATGTAATGTACAGTATAGTAACTGTAGTTGACAATACTGTATTGTATATTTGAAAATTGCTTACCACAAAAACGACAAAAATTCTCACCATAAAAAACAAAAATCGTAACTACGTGAGGTGATATATAAATAAGTAAAATCATCACTTTGTACACCTTAAACTTACACAATGTTGTATGTCAATTATATCTCAATAAAGCTAGGAAAAATTAAATGATATAAACTTATAATTACATATATTAAAAGCAGAAAGTGGTAAATACTAATTATTTTGCCACATTTAACTGTTATCTATACTTTTTAGTCTGTTTATGTCTGTTTTATCTGATGGAAGTAACATATAATGGTGTGTTGTTGAGCATTGCTTCTCAACTCCAGTTTATTTATTTTCTATATTTGATGAGTTATGGTAATGGCCAACTACTGCTAATGCTACAGCTAGGTCCCTATTACCCAACTTATTATTATAATTATTAGTATTATATTTATTTTCATTAACAAAGCTATAATTTATTGTTGTAAGTTTTTCTGCCATCATTGAAGTCATTAGTAGCCACCAGTGATTATTGTTTATAATTTCCAAAGTATGTTTTTATCATATATCTTATGTTTTACAATATCATTAATCTAGGCTCAGCCTTCACTCCCTGTTATTGACACTTCACTGAGGTATATTTCAAAAACATGCATTGTCTTATCCTTCAAAGCAAAACACCATTATAAGTCTGTGTGTGAACTTCCTTTTTTCTCTGCAGTGTAAATGTCAATCGGTATTTGTTGTTTAGCTATATTTTATACATTTTTAGATATTCTCATTTTTAAAATCTTTGACATTTTTGCTAATTTTGTGTGCTCACCCTGCTTGCTGCTAGTAATAATGAATACATTAATTGAAGAAAGAGAAATACCAAGGGAAGCTTAATTAGACATGCTAAATAGATCCCATTTCATCTTTAAACCAGAAAGAGAAGGTTGAATTTCCACTTTCCAAAGGATTATAACTATTTCCCATTACTTTCTCACTCATTTTGTTAGCAACCATTTTTCTGTTTTCACAGGGATTCATTTTTAGTCACTTTCATGTTGAGATAGTATCTGAGATCCCATAAGAGCTTATTATATCTGACCTTAGTCTTCACAGATAGTCAGTATTGATTCTACTCAGCTGGACTGGTATTTTGTAGGTTTAGTCTACTGTTTTCATGTAACACATGAACTAACTAAAAATCAAAACCTTGGCTATATTGCTGAAGCTAGACCTGAAGGATACTAACTCCAAGGCTGCCCCCCACACCCAAGATATAGATATACTTTTAAAAATAGGCTGGGATTGTCAGTTTTATTTTTAGGGATCAAGTTCAAACTTTCAAATGCTTTTGTTTTTACAGAACATTTATTAAATATATTGTTTGTATATGTGTGAGAGACAGACAGTTGAATGGGGAAGGTGGTGGAGGGAGAGGGGAAGGGGACCAAGAGATAGAGACAGAGATGGGTGTGGGGAGCGAGGGAGAGAGAATGAGTGTGACTGAATGAATATGAATAAATTTAAGCTCCATATCTAAAAGCAAAGCAGAAATTTATGTCTATTTGTCATTTTCTTAAATAGTTTATCCTGATAAAGCTCATATCCGGCCATCCCTCTATTTGCACTGTAACTGTAGTGACATCTAACACCTCTTCCACCCTCCCATCCTCCCCTACTCCACGACTTCTGTGTCTGTATCAGATTCAAGTAGAGTTGCCTATTTCCTTGTCCTTTGGGAAGGCACTCTACTTTTACCTCTGTATCCAGGACCTAGAACAGTACATGCATCTTATATGTTCAGTGACTGCATGTATGAATGCTGAAGGGTGTTTAAACTTTTGTTTTAATGGTCTCACCACATTCAAGGAAATAAAGGTTAATCCCTTTTACACCTTGTATATTCAACTAATCATCACTTACTTAGGAAGAGGGAAAGGTTGAGTGAACTAGTTTCTCTAGGGCTGGTTACAGTTATCTTACGGGCAGCGTTTTTGTATAGCCATTTTAGTAGAGATCAGGGAGAAGACGAAGAGGCTTATAACTTGGTAGTAAGAGAAGTATTGTAGACTGTTCATGTGCACATTAGTGTCACTTGAAGCTTCAATGACAGAATTGCTAAAGGGGTAAAAAGTACAGTGCGCTTACATTCTAAATAACTGCATAAAAACTGAAAAATGTCTGCTGACTTGAACAGCTGGGGTCAAAGCCAAGGCCTCCAACTCATAGGTAAAAAAGAAATAAGCAAGGGCTTCCCTGGTGGCACAGTGGTTGGGAGTCTGCCTGCTGGTGCGGGGGACACGGGTTTGTGCCCCGGTCCGGAGGGATCCCACATGCCGTGGAGCGGCTTGGCCTGTGAGCCATGGCCGCTGAGCCTGCGCGTCCAGAGCCTGTGCTCTGCAACGGAAGAGGCCGCAACAGTGAGAGGCCCGTGTACCACAAAAAAAAAAAAAAGAAAAAAAGAAATAAGCAAATATTTAGAGAAACCAAATGACAACAGCTAACTGTACTTATTTAACTTTAGGAATTTTTATTTAACTAATTTACATATTTCATGGTTTATAGTAGAAAACAGAAGTGGTCAGTTTGTATAGGAACTTAAATAAAAAGTTACATTTCTAAGTGGGTAAACAGAACTCTACTTGATTCAATTATTCAGGCAGGAAGTTGGTCTAACAAATGTGTCAAATCATAATCAGCCAAGGTCAGACTTTCAAAGAAGTGACATTTAAAGTAAATGTTTACATAATAGTTACATCCTAGGACCTTGAGTAAGGACAACTTTTTCTGTTTGCTTGGTACAAATTCTAAATTATTGAATATGTCCCTCTCTAAATTCTTTCAGCTTATTGATACCATAATTTAGAGATCAGTTCTTTTGATTTCAGATTTTATTCTCTGTTCAGATAAAAATATCTGGGAAGGTATATCGGATTTTATTTGTCATTTAAATCTTAATGAGAGAAGCTCATAAGCTTCTGAAACAGCTGAAGACCTTTTTATAGAGAGAAAAATAGCAACATCAAGATTCTGGGAGGACAGTATCATACTATCTGTCAAAATTAAAAATGCATTTTATCCTTTGACTCAGCAATCCCTCTTTTGGGGAATTATTGAGGGAGAAAAGCAAGGTGCATAGCAATGTATTTAGAATGCTATCTTTTATATAGGAAAGGGAAAAAGTAAAATAAGAAATGTAATTCTTTTATTTGCATAAAGAAACACTGGCAGAATATATGAGAAATTATTGAGTAGTTATGAGATTATGCAAAAGAGGTTGGGGGGACAGATACAGGGATTAGTGGATATAGGGATAGAGAGGAGTGAGACTTTTTTTAACCTTTATATACTTTTAAATTGTTTTGATTTTTTTACATCATCTGACTGTATTACCTATTTTTAAGATGGCTTAAGAGTAAATGACAAGGTGATTAAAATTAGCAAAAGAGGGAAATTCATCTCAAGTAGGGAAGCTTGAAACTTGGAACACAGATTTTACCTATGTCACTGCAGAAAGCTGGCTCTGAAGAATTTCATTCACTAGTGACCTTCAGCCACTAATACAGGGGACTAACAACATGAAGGAATGTTCCTGACATTCTGGTCAAATGCCACTCAGTCATGTTCTGTATGTATATGTTTTCCTGTAGATGCCAGAGGAACAAGCATTCTGTGTTTTGGTGAAAATCATGTATGACTATGGTTTACGAGACCTCTACAAAAACAACTTTGAAGATCTTCACTGCAAATTCTATCAGTTGGAGAGACTAATGCAGGTAAGTAAACATTAGGAACTTTTATCACTCAGGGATTTGTTGACTTATAGGGAAAGTCCAATAAAATTGAAAAATAATGGTTTATGAAAATCTAATGGAAAGTTACAGAAAAGGTAAATGGATTTGGTTTCTGACCAATATCTACAGTGGTCTTAATGTCATAAAATATTTATTTAACTATTTGACCATTTATAAAAATAGTCTTCCACTTAAAATATTCAACTTAATACACTTTGAAGTGTGAATATGGTGAATTAAGTCAGTAAAGAGATTTCCCAGTATTATTTGTAAATAAATAAAGATATTTACATAATAAAAACTGAAATACTTAAGATTTTTCTCAATATTAATTAGCACCAGTACCATATTTAGGTCCACATGTAGAGAACACTTTAAAGAGACAGAAAGACATTGATGAAATTAAAAACCACCTAAAATATTGTAGTGTAGGGACACACTTTAAATTTTTTCCTCTGTAATTTCCAGATCTCAAACAATGTTGTTAACTATTTCATAATGTATATGTGTAAATTATATGTATGAGAAATAGGTATTCTTTTATATATCTGTCATAAAAAAGATTGTGAGCAAGGACAAAATTATTGTCTAGTGCTGTTAAAGGAATTACTGAGTAGCTTTGAAATTCCATCTGAGGTTGTAAATCTTAAATTTGTAATGGGTCTATGCAACATGTTTATATGGCTTTCTCTATAAGAGGAATTGGGAATCCAAGAGAAATGTGAAGAAAATACATGATTGAATTGATTCCATATTGGGGAAAAGTAAAGTGGTTGGGGAGGAAGGTTACTGGGATGTGGCAGTAGAGGATACTGGTAGGAGCTTATTGACATGACCTGTCAGGAGATCAGTAGGTGTCTAAGGGGGAAGTGAAGCCAATAGGAGACAAAGACTGGAACAGGGAAGTGGAAGGCAGAGAGTTTGCAGTGAGGTTAAGGACAGCTGTATTAGGAGAAGGGAATGTAGGAGGGTAGAAAACCTGAAATGTGAAGAAGAAGTAAAGGGGGAGGAGGATGTCAAAAGAACTGTAAGCACAATGACAAATGGGCATTGAGGGGGAAAAAGACTGTGTAGAACAATGTGGTAACTATGGACAGTAAAAGCAATGGGCTCTTTTTTAGAGATTTAATTCTTCCAAGTAAATATTTGGGATTCTTCACATTTTTTATCTTTCATTTACCTTTTATTTTTAAAAGTTCATATTTTTTCAAAGGTCAGTATTCTTAAGAGCTTTGAGAGTCAAATAAAAGTACCTGATAAATGAATAGCATGTTCATGGTACTATGAAGAAACCCAAATACATTTTCTGTTAGCACTTTTGTCTGTTAACTGAATGACCACCTCAATACCCCATTAAAAGTACCTGATGGGTACATTGGGGTGTTTCTCAAAGAGCATCTTATACAAAAATTTTATTTCTGTGGTCTGTTTATGAAAACAAAACTAAAGTGGGCTTTTATATATCTTTGCCTTTGTCTTTCAGTTGTGGGAATAGCTATGCTAATACTTTATACTTTGCCTTTCATGCTTTTGAAAAGCATTTACTTGTATAAATCGGGGAAAAAAGAGGTTTTTTCCTCTTTTTCCCAGTATTTTTCCCAGGAGACATCCAATTTTATACATTATATACTTGTACAATTTCTGTACTTTGTAATTTTTAATATGTTGAAGATAGATTGTTAAAAGTACAGTTCTGTTTTGGGCTTCAGTACCATAATGTACTGAAGTAATATCATAGAACCCAGATGATGTTGATATTAAATGGTCTTCAAAGAAAAGATACATTTCTTTTTTGGCTAGTTAGGAGTTCAACCCTGAGTGGAGTGCTGTGACTTGACGGTGGAGTCCTGATACTCACTAGACCACAGGTGTTCTGTCAGAGCAAGCATTTCCCAAGAAACAGGAACAGTCAAGTGAGCAAGAGTTGATCTTTGTTATTTGTTCATAACACGTCTTTCTTGTTCTCTCTCTGTCATATGCCCAGTTCTCATCTCCTATCATCACTTCTATGTAGTTATATAAAAGTCAACAAATGCTGTAGTAAATTGAGAGTGATTGTAGCAAGCTTGTCATAAATCGCAGTTGTGGCAGGAAATGAGGCGTCTTCAGTGTTCCTCCCCCCACAATTTTCCACTTTGACTTTCAGGAGCAGTTACCGGACCTGCACGGCCATTTTTCTGATCTGAACCTGGAAGCTCATATGTATGCATCCCAGTGGTTTCTCACTCTTTTTACTGCCAAGTTCCCACTCTGCATGGTCTTCCACATCATTGACTTACTGCTTTGTGAGGTAGAGTGACTCCCATCTCTCATATTTAAGTCAAAATAGAAAATAGTTTCTACTTAACACGATTAACAATTTTCTTCATTTTCTTTTTACCTTAAAAAAGAAGATTAAGCCATAAATACTGACCAAAAAGTTCTATTTGAATTTTTAGTAAAGACTACTTTAATTGTAATTTTATTTGTGAGAAATGAAAATGTTAGGCATATATATTTTCTACAAAGTAAAATGAGGTAATTAAATTTGTATCATTAAATTCACAATAAGCCTATATCTGTGTAATTATGCATTACTAATACCAAGGACCTTTAAATAAGTGAAATTAGAATCAGGTGTTTTTAATGGTAATGTAATTATACTCCAAGAGTGAATATAAATGAAAATTTTATGGTAATTAAATTCTCAATTCATATCTCTTCCTGTGTGTTGAGACTCCTACCAGACAATTGAGAAGTGATAAAGCTTCTATATCATATAATTATATGTTTAGACAGTAGAATATTTCAAAAATTAGTTTGCAGAATTCCTTAGGTATCTATATTTGTTTCCTTTATTGTTTTTAGTTCCTTAGATGGCTGTATTTATTTACTTTACTCTTTTAAAGATGTAAGTAATATTACACACACATACATTGTATACTGCCCATCAAAATGTTTGTCTTCATGGTGATGAAAAAGTTGCTGGATAAGAAAAACTTTTTTATTAGGAATATAAATGTATATAAAAATATAACTGTCTTAATGTAAAAAGCTGGAGTAATCAAAAGTATAAACTTAATATAATCTAGACAGTTTTATATTACAATATTTTTTAACACAAAATTTCTTCTTTCTTAGAAGAAAAGTCTAACCATTTTAATCACCCCAGGAACTAGAAATTTCATTATAAAAATAAGGTTAAAAAAGATAAAAACATATAAGCTATATAAAGCATAACTGTTACTTTTCAGCCTACTTACTGCAGTAACCATCTGATATGCAAGCACAGCTGGGTTTTGCTCTTCAAAGGTTCTAGCTGGCAGAAGCACAACATATGAAGGGTGCACAGCATTTTGTAAACATGTAAGATTTTAAAACATTTGTAACATATTTTGATAAAGAAGAGTTGAGTGACTCGCTGAGAGACACAGAATAAGTTCCCGAATTCTGAATATTATAACAGCCAGAGTACCTGACTGATGACACATTAATTCTATTTGTCTTACTTACAAATTAGTTCCTAAAATGCCTATTTAAATTAAACCTAAAGGAAGAATGCAAAATTAGGAGCTAAAACCTTATTCAAAGTCAAAATGGTGTGATCACAGTATGCACAAAGCAAACTGGACATTTGTACTAAAAACTCTACTTTGCCTGATTATCCAAATGGGTGTGGTGAACAGTTCTGACTCCTCTAATTTAGTTTAATATTCTTTGAAAGTAAAAACAAATTCATTGAGTTCTGTAATCTTAAAACAAGGTGATACTAAACGTTAGTTTTGATAGATATTTATAGGTCTTACTTATTGCACACTGATCTGAGTTCAGTATTTCATGGTATTTATAAAAATAGGAAAAAGTGGGGGCATGACATTTTAACAGTTTTATCTTTATATATAGTAAGAGCTTGCAAATGCTTATTATTGTTGCTTCATGTTTTTTGCTGATATTGTCTAACTTCAGAGTAGATTGGTTCGGTGGTGTTCATTATAGAAAAGAGAATGAAATTAATATGCTTAATTATACCAGTTAAATTGGATTTCTTGGTCACTTTTGGTAAAGTAGTAACACTGGAATAGTGACTTTGTAAAATTGTCTCTACCTGAATGGTGCCATACCTGACATTGGAGCACTGTCCACGGGCCTTCTGGAACCCAGAATCATAATTCCTCAGGAAATTTCATCTTGAAGATATTTGAATTTCTAATATCAGTTGCTAAAAAAATTAGCAACATTTATGGTAGGGAAAAGAAAAGTAAATTTATAAGCCTTCTCATCAGTTGTCGGCTGCGATTCGTAATCACAGTGCTTGAAAGATCTTAATGCTCATTAAAATTAATAAGAGCATCATAGATGTTACTTTTTCTTCCCTTAAACCTGTACTCTGCAGCTGTTTAAGGAAGTTGCATAGCTTTCCAAAACAGGGAGTAGGTTGTAATCACAGCATCATGGTAACCAAGGAAATAAATGATAACATCCCTCAACAAAGTAAATAGCCTTTCAAAATAAAGTTTATTGGGAACAGTATTGTAGTGTGCTTCAGGATATTTGTTCTTTCCACTAAGTCATCTTTGTCAGAGGATTAATTTGCAAAGGAAATTTTTAGATAAACTTTTATTTCCTGCTTGTCTGTGTTTTCTCTTTGCCCCTTTCCTCCTTGTGGTTAATAAAATATTTATATCAAGGCTATTCTTTCATATGTGATAAAATATTCCGAAAGAAGAAATGGAAACATAATCTTAAATAGAATCATCCATAGGTATTGGTTTTCGTCATATTCTCTCTTTTTAAAGACACCAATTTAAATCTTGATGGTTATGAATTAATATTGAGTTACAAATGGAAGGCTTGGAAATTCTTAGATGGAAAAAGTGTTGACTTTTCAAAGTTCATTATTCTGACAAAAAATATGTATTGGTCTGCAGAATATTTTGCACAAAGATCCTATTGCAAAATGAGAAAGTCATTGAGCTTGAAATTTTACTCTTAGAAAGTATATCCTCATTTCATGTTTTCCTAAGTTAAATGTTTTTAAGGATTTCTTCATTCATTCTGAGGTTAAGAATATGAAGTTAATGAAGTAGCAGAAAAGGGAAGAATTTTAGTAGACTTTGACAATGCAGTTGGAATCAAAAACTAGTTATCGGCAGTTTTATTTAAAATGGTTTTGTTTTGCGGTATGCGGGCCTCCCACTGCCGTGGCCTCTCCCGTTGCGGAGCACAGGCTCCGGACGCGCAGGCTCAGCGGCCACGGCTCACAGGCCCAGCCGCTCCGCGGCACGTGGGATCCTCCCGGACCGGGGCACGAACCCGCGCCCCCTGCATCGGCAGGCAGACTCTCAACCACTGCGCCACCAGGGAAGCCCTAGGGTTAATTCTTTTGTTTGGTGAAGATGGATTGCAACAGGATTTGAAACTAGAGTTGAAAATACATTTTCTTATATTGAGATGAATGGAACTCTGTAAATTGACATTTAGCCCAAAATTGAAATGAAAAAAAAAATTCTTTTTAAAGAACAAAGCCTCCTGTGTTTATTGTCTGTCTCTGTTTATATGGAGGGATAAGAAGAAGGCTAAAAGTATTAATTACAGTGTAAATGCTATGCTGTTAATCCCCCAAGAATAAAGCATTGGTTTTTAAAGAACCTTTTATTTAAATATAACAGAATAAAAGAAAATGTGCAAAAATTAGTGTAAAACATGCTGATTTTTAACAAACATAACATACTAATTTAGCAAGTACCCAGATAAAAGAAAAAGAACATTATCTGTATTTCATAAGCCCTCCTCCCCTCAGTCACTACTCCTCTGAAGAGTGATCACTATCCTGACTTTTAACACCTAGATTAGTGTTAACTGGTTTTGAACTTTATATAAGTGGCATCATACAATATGAACTCTTTTTCATCTAGCTTCTTCATTCATCATTATGTTTGGAGACTCATCCATATAGTGCATCTAGGCATGGTTTATTTGTTCAATTTTGTGAATATGCTACAATTTATTTGTTCTTCCATTCTGTTGTTGATCGGTGTTTGGGTCGTTTCCCGATTAGGGCTATTATGAATAGTGTTGCTATGAACATTCTTGAACTTGTCTTTTGGTAAACATGTGTATGCATTTCTTCTTTTTCTTTTTTTTTTAATTTTTTATTTTTGCGGTACGCGGGCCTCTCACTGTTGTGGCCTCTCCCGTTGCGGAGCACAGGCTCCGGACGCGCAGGCTCAGCGGCCATGGCTCACAGGCCCAGCCCTTCCGCGGCATGTGGGATCTTCCCGGACCGGGGCACGAACCCGCGCCCCCTGCATCGGCAGGCGGACTCTCAACCACTGCGCCACCAGGGAAGCCCGTGTACGCATTTCAGTGGGTATACGTCTAGGAGTGAAATTTCTGGGTTAGGGCATATGTAAGCTAGGGTTTTGTAGATGCTACCAAACAGCTTTCCAAAGTATTTTGAGCATCGCCTTTTGTGTTGTTTTTATTCAGTAAAAGTCTTCCTTGTGATCAGGGGCAGATTTTTTGTTTTCTATTTTTTTTTTTTTGTAGATGGCAGGTCCTAGATCAGATTAGTGTTCATTAACATGGAGCAAAATGAATCTCATTTGGCGATTGAAGTCATTCACTTAATCTCTGAAGTTGCGTACAGATGGGAACTAAGAGCTGGATCTAAGACCCAAATCACTTTTGTGCTTATATGAGGGCAGTTACCCTGATGTGGAAAATTCAGCAATGTATTCAGTTATAGAAGAAGCAACATAGAGACAGCTTAACATTGGCGTTAAGGTATTTGGCTTTTTAGTTAACCCTTCCTGTATCACTTTCTTCTCATTACTTTACCAGTATATGTCTTAGTTTTCTTCTCTGTAAAATGAAGCTAACAATACCTAGCTCCTGGGTTTATTTTAAGGATTAAATGCAATTATGGATATAAAGTGTGTAGCACTCTGTCTGCTACGTAATAAATATTTACTTAATAATATTACCTTCCATTCTGCTCCATCCACCTGTATAGTCCTTTTCGTTGCTTCTCAATTTATTCAATTAACAACCAACTTTAGGGATTCTTAAGAGAGGGTTAACTAGCTGTTGGTTCGTTATTACCTTTCTAACCACCTTTGTTTTCCCCCCAGTTGAGGCGCCTCTTTGCTAAAACCAAAAATTTAGCCATTGACCTTAATAGAAGTTTTATTCTATTTCTTATTGACTATAGTGATTCAAGTAGTGCTCCAAAAGTGTTTCTTCTTCCACCTTCTTTCAAAAGACATAAGGAAAACAGTGTTTCTTTTAGTCTTGACAAGATAACTGACAGCTGTTTAAAGTTGACTCTTCCCAGATAGTTCAGGTTTTAGAGTATCAAATATATTCAGCTTTATATAGTAACTTGGTATTTCATGAAATTTAAGGAAATCATTGACCCTTCAAATTGGAGTATATTTCCTGCCTCTCCTTTCTTCTTAGGGTGATGAGAAAAGAAATGACAGTACGGAATATCTGATTGAATACCACCAAGTATAATCCCCCTTTCAAAGCAGTTTTCTAAAGCTCTTATCTGAAGAATAGATTCATTGTATAATATCTTTACTCTTTGCCCCCATTTCCTCCCTCAAATAGTGATACACTGAATTTTTAATTGAGATATAGTTGACATATAACATTGTGTAAGCTTGTATCACAGTGTATCACAACATGTTAGTTTGATACATTTATGTATTGCACTATGATTACTACAGTAGCATTAACACCTTTATCAAGTAATACATTGAATTTAAAGCACATCACAATGGGCTGATATAAGGAAGATTAAGAACATAAACATAAAATTTTCTGAAAACTTTTAAGAATAGTAATTGGTCACAAGAGAGGAAAAAAATGCTTTGGCTAACCAATAAATACTGTAGAGGCTATTTTAATGTTTTACTTATCCAGAGAAATCCTCAGGACTAGAAAAAACTCTAAAATCTCGTTTCTGGCTGCTAATATCTTTCCTACCTACTAGTGTCTTTATGGTTCTCACATCAGTTGTCTTAAGAGCTCTTTCTTGTGTTTTTGTTAATTTTGACATTACAGAAAGAGGCAGAAACCTCAAGTTAAAAAATGGCAGAACGACTATCTGTGCTTCCTGTGACTTTGAGAGGAATATTCATTTATTCAAAAAACGTTTATTGAACTCCTACTAATGCTTGGCACCATTCAAGTTCAGGCATACAACAGTAAATAAAAAACAGATAAAACTCTTGCCCTCATTAAGTTTTTATCCTTGTGGAAAAGGCAGACAATAAACAAATGACTAAGTAGAATATATAGTGTATCAGAGGTGTTAAATGCTATGGAGAAAGACAAAGGAAAGAAGAGAAATATGGCAGATCTTAACAGGGTCTTTTGACCATGGTAGAGAATTTAGGTTTTACTGGACTGAGATGGGAAACCACTGGAGAGGTTGAGTATAGGAATGACATGCTCTGATATATGTTTTATCCTGAACTCAGGTTGCATTGTTGAAAAAAGATGTGGGGAGAATTGAAGGGAGAAGTGGGAGACCAGTTAGAGACAATTGAGGTAGTCTGTGGTGTTTGGACTAAGCAGTGGCAGTGGAGGTAGTGAAAAGTGGTTGAACTCTGGACAGATTTCAAAGGTAGAGAAAACAGGATGTGCTGATGGAGAATCTGGGGTAAGTTTTATTGATTACATGTTTTCATTTAAGGTAGTAGTGAGAGGGAAGGATGGCTGGTTGTTTAGCTTCCATTCTTCAGGAAGCATCTTGGAGACAGATGATGCTGTGGAGTGAATGGGGAATGTTACTGTTACATGCTTTGTTCTGGAAGTGCTTGGATTACAAATTCTCTGCAGTGTTTTTCCAGAAGCAGGTTTTGGTGCCCCTGGGAACATTTAAGGTCAATTTTTAAATAAGAAATATAGAGGGTGGAATAATTATGAAAGATGATCAATGGGGGAATAAGCATGTTAAACCTAGTACTTTAAAATACAACTGCATAGGACTTCCCTGGTGGTGCAGTGGTTGAGAGTCCGCCTGGCGATGCAGGGGACACAGGTTTGTGCCCCGGTGCTGGGCCCGTGAGCCATGGCCGCTGAGCCTGCGCATCCGGAGCCTGTGCTCCGCAGCGGGAGAGGTCACAACAGTGAGAGGCCCGCGTACCGCAGGAAAAAACAAACAAACAAACAAAAACACAACTGCATATTTACTGCTAAAAATAGAAGTGGTATTTTGCTTCAATAAAATCAGACTCACATTACTGTGAAGACTCACAAAGACTTTATATACCTTGAACCTGTTCAGTAACCCATAGTATTTAGTTGTTGAGTGCTTAGTTCTCATAATCAGAGCAAAGATCACTGACTTAAAGTTGTGGGGTGACAGATTTTTTCCCAATAAAAATCTTTCAGTTCATCATAAATTGGAATAACTGAAGTTACTTTATAGTATTTTTGGTTGCAGAAACACTCATAACAGTTAAACTGTATATACATGGATTGAATAAAATAACTAAACATAGTCTATTATTTTTATGATTAAATATTTAAAATATACCCACAGACATAGAAAACAAACTTATGGTTACCAAAGGGGAAAGGTGGCGGGGGGAGGGATAAATTAGGATTTTGGGATTAACATGCACACACTACTATATATAAAATATAGATAACCAACAAGGACCTACTGTATGACACAGGGAAGTCTACTCACTATCCTGTATTAACCTATATAGGCAAAGAAGCTGAAAAAGAGTAGATATATGTTTATGCATAACTGAATCACTTTGTTGTACACTTAAAACTAACACAATATTGTGAATCAACTATATTCCAATATAAAATAAAAATTTTAAAAAGAATAATAAAAAAATTAAACATACCAAAAAATCATAAAGACATACAGTGAACTCCTGTGTCTACCTCTCTGGTTAAGAAATAAAACAATACCAACAACGTTAGCTTTGTATATTATTATCTCTTCCTGATCACACCTCCTGCCTTTTGCCTTCCTCAGAGGAACCATTCAGTGTTTATCATTCCCATGTATGTCTATATGTATGCTATGTATATATGTATCTCTGAGCAATTTCCAGTTGAACATACTTGGAAAGTATTATTGTACTCACTGGTTTATCAAGTCTACTTCCAAAATATTTTTTGAAAGCAAAATATGTCTTCTCCTCAGTATCATGTCCTATTCAGTAACCTCCTAACTCATCTTACCACTTGACCTTCTTTTATCCCATTATTCTCCACAGCATCCAGAGAAATTTTCATAAAACCCAGATCAGGTCATGTAACTCCTCTGCTGAAAATGCTTCAGTGATTTCCCACTAAATAAAACTTGAATTGTTTCACTTGGTCTGTAATCTTACTCTTCCTTCCTCCACAGTGGTGTCCCTGGGTCAGTCTTCCCCTTACTCACTGTACATCCAACCCTGGCCTTTTAGTTTCTGAAACACTTAAGATCTTTTCAGGTTGAAAATGTTTGTGTAGCCTTTCCCTTCTGCCTACAGTGTGTTCTTCATTCTACTTGGCTTACTCCTTCAGGTCTAAGTTTAAATGTTTCTTCCTCTAAGAAGTTTTCCCTGATCACCCATTCTTAAGTAGTGCATCCTTTTACCTTCTCTGATAGCACCCTGTAGTTGGTGGTTATTTATTTATTTACTGTGTATTACTTTTCAAATACCTATTTCTTCTACTAGATTATACATTTCTGAAAAGAGAAGCCATGTCTGTTTCGTGTCCTACTGTATACCTAGTCAACCTGTAGACACACAGGAAATATCTGTTGAAGGAAAGTAGGAATGAAGAATTAATGGGCAAAATGATTTTTATTGTCCTCGTAGATGTTTTTATGAAATCCTATGGGCTGAAAAATAACTGTACCCTTGATTCTTAAGAGAAAAAAATAAGTTAATATATTTAGGAATTCCTTCTCTTTTAGTTAAGAAATTTTAAGAAACAGAAATCCAGACATAGTAGCTCAAGTACAGTGGGGGTTTATTATAAATATAGAGGGAACCCAGGAAAAGATGAGCAAGTAGACCTCAGGAAGGACAGGTGCCACAGAAACTCCAGGCACTCATCTGTATTGGTCTCTCTCTGTTTATGAATTGGATGTTCTCCCTTCTTTCATGAGCTACATCTTTGTAGCTTTGTTTGTACAGGGCCTAAAATATCTCAGAAAAGTCTGCCATTACCTTTCAGCTCTAGGATCAACAGCTCTTGGATCAACAGCTCTTGGCAAGCTCCTTATATTTTTAAGATAAAACTCTTGAGGGATAACCTAATTGGTCCGGCTCGTATTTTAAATAAGCCTGCATAGTCATGGGTCAAAGGTATGGGTCACCTTAGGCTAGTTTTCCATCTCTTGTCCAGTATTCTGTGGTAAGGGTTAGCCTTGCGGGGAGTCACATGACCTACAGCCCACTCAACAGGAGCTCTACATGGAAGCAGATTTTCGGAGAAGGGTCACTGGTGGATCTGGAAAAACAAAACATTTCTAGGTGCATATACTTCATGGATTGAAATTATTAGTGTTAACTGCTTTGAAATTTGGCATTTGATAAATATTTATTAAATACATATTTATTCTCAAAATTGTATTATCAATCTCAAAATTACATCTCAAAAATGTATTATCCAGCTGTAGATATTTATTTAATTAGAATGAAGAGTAGCACAGTTTTAATATAGAGTATAATCTTAAAAATTATGGTCCTCAGGGTTGAAGTGGTAGCAGTGTTCCAAATCATTTTCATGATATAGTTTTTCAAGTAGGGTTTTGAGTAAAGGCAGCATGTAACTTCAGTCTATGTAAATTATTTTAATAATTATCTGCAAAGCAATATAAAGTATTTGAGTGCTTCCCATTGTCTGGAAATTGGATTGTGAAAGCATCTTCTAACTAATACTAGTTTAAAGACCTCCATTGCTATTATTCATAACAACAGTCTCTGATTTATACATTATTTAGATTGTACAGTAGAGATGAAACTCTATCGTACAGTGTCAGCTGGAAGTAGATTGGAAATGAGACCTTTTTTTGGAGAGTAGTTCCTTACCCTTATCATTCAGTTTTATTCATACCCAATTTTTGCTGATAAACTTTAAGGCTTCCCTTTTTAAGTCTCAAAGATTTGAGGACAGGATACTGGCAGGCTTTTCTGGGGGGTAATTCTGGGCCACACACTTCCCTAAAAGTTTTACATCCCTGCCCCACTTCTTACCTTCTCCAAACAGACTGCTGCCCTTCATCTTCCTCATATAGTTGGCCAATTAGAAATAGTTTTTTTCATAGTCTGATTATTCTTGTCCATTTCTATAGCAAATAGACCAGTGATCTTTGCCTCTCTTAAGAAATCCCCATTATCTACTCTCATTTAAAGATTGGAGTCTTATCGCTTCTCAACATTGGTTGAGGTTTCTCAGTCCAAGAATTTGTTGACCTTATATCTCAGTTGCTCCTTCTATGATCTAGCAGAATTTTCATCATGAAATGGCTTCTTCTGATGTCCCTGGGATTCTTCTCTAGCTTCCCTTTTCAGGTACTTTACCATCAGCATCCATTGTTGGGCATTTTTTTTGTTTTGTTTTGTTTTGTTTTGTTTTGTTTTGCGGTACACGGGCCTCTCACCGTTGTGGCATCTCCCGTTGCCGAGCACAGGCTCCGGACGCGCAGGCTCAGCGGCCATGGCCCACGGGCCCAGCCGCTCCGCGGCATGTGGGATCCTCCCGGACCGGGGCACGAACCCGTGTCCCCTGCATCGGCAGGCGGACTCCCAACCACTGCGCCACCAGGGAAGCCCCATTGTTGGGCATTTTTAACCAAACAATGATTTGACCTTTACATTATTTACCCAGAGCAATCATATCTCGACATAAAATAACCACCTACCACTACTAGAATTGCTGATTGCATTGGTTAAAAAAAGAGGCATAATGGAACATTCTGGTCTCCTGCTTGTTGGATTGTCTCACCAGCGTTTTCAGAAGCTCTTATTTTTTTGAGAAGTCTACTTGACATTTTGCTTCTTGTCCATGTCCTAGTAATATAGCCCATTTTGCTCTTCTTTGTGAGGAATAATGCCAGAAAAATTTCCATAATTGAATAGAACAATTTCCTGCATGTTCCACTGGCTCATTGACCTACTGAGTTGCAGCTTAGGCTGTGTCACAGTCTGGTGGTTGTTTCTTACAGCATTTAGTGGTCATGGTCCTGTTGTTCTCCAACATCCCAATGAAGTAGGCACATACTACTTAAGACTGGTTCTCTTGTTTATGCTAATTGACAGGTAGGCAAGAGACCATTTTGTTCATAAGAATCCTTAATACAGAGAAAAATTATTATTCAGAATCTGTATTCCTGTAAATCTATTGAAAAGATTATTTGTTAATATTATTATATGACTCTTTGTAAAAAGATGAACAATAGATATCCAGCAGTACTGATAAAACCTCCAATTTAAATGCTCTTTTTTTCCTATTCAGTAGAATAAAGCACATTATTATCTAATTATCTAATAATTAATAAGTGTTCAACTTGAAATGTAAACAGCTTAAAATAAGTGATGGGTTGAAGCTAATAGTGCTAAATAAACACATTCAGATACAATGAGTCAACCTTGAAATACACAAAATTATCAGGCTTCTGAAAAATAGGTCATCTTTAGAAGATATTACTTTGCCTACTCACCTATCTAGAAATATGATCCAGTTCTTGTCCCAGATATTATTTTTCCCCCAAAATCAGTTTAGTTTTTTTTGTCATCGTTGTTTACGTCTGATAGTGCACTGCATGGACATTTTGCAAATATCCCTTGTTCTGTGAGAACCTTCTTGTTAATATTAGAAGAGCATGATGATACAGTGCAATACTGAAAGAAAAAAAGTCTCCCTGTTAGCTGATTAGTTATAGGAATAGACATATAGATTAATGGATTAGAATTGAGAGTTCAGAAATATACATTTTTGGGTAATTGACTTTTGACAAGGGTGCCAAGACAATTCAATAAGGAAATAAAGGTCTTTCCAACAAAGTTCCTGGGATAATTGGATATTGACAGATAAAAGAGTGAAGTTGTATGCCTACCTCATACCATATGTAAGAATTAACTCAAAAAATAAATCATAGGCCTAAATGTAAGAGTTAAAACTATAAAACTCTTAGAAGAAAATCTAAGTGTAAATCTTCATGACCTTGGATTACACAGTGGTTTCTTACATATGACATTTAAATCACAGCAACAAAAGAATAGATAGATTAGATTTTGTCAAAATTAAAAATTTTTATGTTTCAAAGGACACTATCGAGAAAGTGAAAAAACAGCCCACAGAAGGGGAGAGAGTATTTGTAAATCCCATGTCTGATAAGGGCTTTGTATCTAAAATATATAAAGAACTCTTGCAACTTACTGATAAAAGACAGCCCAATTTAAAAGTGGGCAAAGAATCTGAATAGACATTCCTCCAAAGAAGATATGCAAATGGTCAATAAGTATATTAAGAGATCTTTGACATCATGAGTCATCAGGGAAATGCAAACTAAAAGCACAGAGAGGTACGACTTCACAATCACTAGGATAGGTAGGTATAATTAAAAAGGACAAAAACTAGCATTAGTGAGGATGTGAAGACACTGGAACCCTCATAAATTGCTGGTGAGAATGTAAAGTGGTATAGTTACTTTGAAAAGCAGTTTGGAACTTACTCAAAAAATTAAAAATAGAGTTACCATATTACCCAGCAGTGCAATACACACACACACACACACACACACACACACACAAAAGAGCTAAAACCATAAGTTTACCCAAAAAAAACCCCACCTTGTATACTAATGGTCATACCAGCATTATTTGTAATTAACTAAAAAGTGGAAGCAACCCAAATGTCCAACAACTGATGAATGAAACAATATGTTGTATACCCATATTGTGGAATGTTATTCAGCTGTAGAAAGGAATGGTGTGCTGATACATGATACAACTTGGATAAACCTTGAAAACATTATACTAAGTGAAAGAAAGGATCCAGACAAAAAGGACACATATTGTATGATTTCATTTATATGCAAATCCATGGAGACAGAAAGTATTGATAGATTAGTATTTGCCAGGAACTAGGGGGAAGAGGGATTAGATACAAGGTTTCTTTTTGGGGTGATGAAGAGTTTGGGAATTAGATAGTGGGGATGGTTGTACAGTTTTTTGAATATACTGAAAACCACCAATGTGTACACCTTTAAAGGATGAATATTATGGAATTTGAATTATATCTCAACTTGGAAGGGGGGTGGGGAGTGCTTGTTAAATATACAAATTTTATAGATCCATCTTAGATTCAAGATTCATGGAAGATATGACCCTAGAAATCTACATGTTTAACAAATGTTTCCAAATTTTAAAATTCTCTAAAGTTTAAGGAATGCTCATTTAATAGTTTTATGTACTTATACACTGAAATGTGTTTGGGCTAAAGGATATATACGCTGTGATTATTTTAATCATCAATAGCAGAAGTAGCAGAGAGTTATTGGGGGATCTGTCTTCTGTCCCATATGGGAGTTCTTGAATGGTACAGGCGTAATCCTTTTTCTGGAGGATTGAGAAGAGTGAAATGGAGAAGCATGAGATAGTGTACTTTTTCATTTCTTAGAATTCATTACTTTGGCAAATTCTAGTAAGTGAAATAATAGTCTAAGGTAATGAATTCAGAGAAACACAGAACTTAAGGGAAATATCCAGCAGTGTTTATGTGTTTGCTGTATTTTCAGGTTGATTCTGGGGGTAAAAACCTTGTTCTCTTGATTTTTTTCAAGGCTATTTTGGTCGTCTGTTACCATGGGCCTATCAACAAAGCCAAGTTGACAGAAAACAGATGCGAATTTTAACAGCTAAACTTCCTCAGCATTGGCATCTGGATCAGTTTTGTTGCACGGCAATGCTGCAGCAAGACAAATTATGATTAAAAATAGGCAGATATTTTATTTCATGAAGATTTAGGTGAAGAATAAGGTGGAACCTTTTAGAGTTAGCAGTTGTCAAGTAGGGAATGAAGTGAATATGCATTTTTTTCAATACAGACTATTTGTGAGGCTTATTCAGATTTTTACTTTCACCAAGTCAGAAAATGATAATATGATCATTAATAATATGCTATATATATATAAAGCTTAAAAATCTCTTTTGAAAATCTAAAACTTCTCATAAAGTATCAAAGCTTTTCAAAAATCAGATTCACAAGTATCTTTTTTTTTACAAAGAGAAGTATGGCTTGATACTCAATTCTTTGTGGTCGATATCAGGCACTGACTAAGCCTATTTCTTTCTTTGACAAGAGAAATAGATGATCAAGCTTAAAAGATTCTACACTTACATAAATGGTTTATTAGAATGGTTTTGTTATACATAAGCCCAGTAGCATGCTGTAGGACAACTACTTTTGTTCAGGTAGGGTGTGGGAGCATGACTGTGACTGGCTTTCCCACTTTTTTTTATGTCATGCTCCACCAGTACTATTAAATTAAGTGGCAAATAGGAGTCGTTTGTGCCTTAACCTGAAGAGGGAATTTTTTTCAAAATACGGAACTTCAAATGCTTGCTTATGCTTGTTGTGTACAAATTGATCTAGGCTGAGCCCTAAGCCAACATTTATTGTGGTCTGGTTTAGGCCAGTCACAGAGTACTTGATTGTGGAGACAAAGAGCTAACAGATATTTTTGAAAGGAGGCAAGTTGGGGTGATTGCATACAAATAAGATAGAAAGACTCTTGTATTATGTTGAACCACAGAAGTGTGCCATTTTTGTAAATCAAAAGTCTTTGAATATTGGCAATTTCTTATGGTTCAACCTAATATTATATTTGAGAATACTGATATATTAGAGATGAGCTCATAAGAAAAGGAACACCTGATCCAAACTGGAGGGAGGTCCACTGTTCAAGCCCAGTGTTGCTGGGCCATATTGTCACTATTTATATAATAAATGAATGAAGTCCTCTGTGTTGTCTTTTTGACACATTTATTGTCTATCTTGTGTCTGACAGTTTCCCAAACTCAAATCTTCTTTAAAGTTGCATATCATATATTAAATTCATTTTTGAATTTTGCATTTTGCTGCACAGTAGAGTCAGAGCTGTTTTACTATAAATATTTTTTTTCTAAAAATGTTTAAGTAAAAACTGTTTGTCCAAGGACATGTAGCATATTTGCTTTGGCTTTTCCTTCCCTCACACATAACTCGCTGTACCTCGGATTTGGCATCTGCAATTTGGGAAGCACAGTTATATAAGTGGGAAGCCACTGAAACTTTGAATCAGAGTAATGGCATGATGAAATAGATGTTTTAGAAAGGTAATTCTGGGAAGCCAAAATAGTTGTGTAATATCAACTGACATATATTCAGTGAGAATTCAACATTAAGAATGAATGCTGGGGGCTTCCCTGGTGGCACAGTGGTTGAGAGTCTGCCTGCCGATGCAGGGTACACAGGTTCGTGCCCCGGTCCGGGAAGATCCCACGTGCTGCGGATCCCACACGGCTGGGCCCGTGAGCCATGGCCGCTGGGCCTGAGCGTCCAGAGCCTGTGCTCCGCAATGGGAGAGGCCACAACAGTGAGAGGCCCGCATACCGCAAAAAGAAAAAAAAAAAAAAAAGAATGAATGCTGATGTTGTAGATTGTGGCTTGTACAAATCTATTCTCTTGCCTTTTATCTTTTGCAGTAAGTATACATTTATGAGTATGGGGTATAATGCCAAATTGTCTAACAGTACTACATTTTTGTGTAATTATAGGGAAAGGAACACATTATACAATGTATGCAAAAATTTTAATTAGATTTTTATAGCGTTTTTTCGTATAGTTTCTTTTATTTGGGGGGATAGGAGTTCATAGAATACATTAGTTAGTGTGTTGCATTATGTCAGCAGGATAACTAGATTTTTAAAGGTTGGGCTATTAAAGGTTTATATGAGAGTCTAAAAGGATTCATGACTAATTTGCGTTTAAAGGCATTGAAAAGGAGTGAAAAGTAGACAACTATCTAGTTCCAAACATGAATATGAGACAAACTAGTACTTATAACAGTTAGGAGGATGCCAGGAAAGCCAGAAAAGGAGCAGCATATGCTTCCAAATTGTTTTGAAGCAAAGCTTTGTCTTTTGTCTCTAGAAAAATAATAACCAGTAATTTATCAATTCAGCATTTAGGGGACTGGAGATACTCACTAAAGGGAAATGTCTTATTTATTCATCCAGTCATTCATTTGTTTAATAAATATGTCCTGACACTGAGCTAGACCTAACAGATATCATGGTTAATAGAATAGACATTATCTTTCCATCCTTGGAGTTAACAGGCTAATGAGCAGACAAAAATAATAAATAAATACAAAAACATATATGATTATGCATTTTGATAAATGCTATAAAGGGAAAGTACAAGCTGCCTCAAGATTTTGTAATAAGTAAACCTATTTTAGATTAGGGTTTTAGGAGTGGTCTCTCTGAGTAAGTGACATTTAGAGCTGAGATCTGAGAGATGAGTAGGAGAATTCCCAGTGATGGGTGGGGAAGGTGCATGTGTGAGGCTTTCGAGTGGGAGGATATCAAAGAAAACCAGAACTTCTAGATCACAGAGAGCAGTTGGCCAAGAGGTAGGTGGACCCAAATAATACAGAGCTTGGCAGCCATGTTGAGGAGGACCTGGGATTTCTTTCCAAGTGCAGTGAGGAGCCAGTGAAGACCTTTAAGCATGGAATTGCATGGTCTGATTTAAGTGTTTCAGAGATGAGTATGGCTGTTGTGAATGCATTGAAGGGGGATGAGAAGACCAAGGAGACAAGTTAGGGACTACTGCTCAGAGAAGAGCCGATGGTAGTTGAAAGTGGCAGGAGAGGAGATGAAGAGTAGTAGATGAATTCATATTTCAGAAAAGAGGCCATGGTTGTTGTTAAGGGCATCGTTAAGGATTGGAGAGCTTGTTGATGGATTCTGACAGCTCAACGAGAAAAGATGAGATGGGGTAGAATAGAGTTGAATTGAATCGGAGAAGAATGCCTACCTAGAACCAAGAGCGTGTTGTTAAATAAATTTTTATTTTGCCTTTATTTATTGTTTGGACCTAAAATGAACAACTGAAGGTCAAAGCTATCTGTAAGTTAAACTCTTAAGAAGTATTATTGCTATATTTTACTCAGGAAAATTACCTGGTCTGAGACAATGGAAAACATCACCTTCTTCCCAAAGCATTACACACATAGTTTAAAGGTTGAGAAACAGGAAAATATTACAGGATAATTTTTGATGAGTTGTTGTTGGTTTTGTTTTGTTTTGTTTTTTTTAACTTCTGAAAACATGATCTTCTGTTCTCTCCCCTACGAGTTTTCTGTTTGGAAAAAGAGATTTAGTGGAATTTAGACTTACAAATTGGAAGCATCAATAAGGTATAACCTTATACCTCACTTTTTAGTTTACGTCTTTTAACCTTTCATTTCATTCTATAACTTTTATAAAAATTGTGCCTATGGAGTCTGTTTTCTGTCTTTTTATAAAGATAGTCCAGGGCTTCCCTGGTGGCTCAGTGGTTGAGAGTCCACCTGCCGATACAGGGGACATGGGTTCGTGCCCCGGTCCGGGAAGATCCCGCATGCCGCGGAGCGGCTGGGCCCGTGAGCCCTGGCCACTGGGCCTGCGCGTCCGGAGCCTGTGCTCCGCAATGGGAGAGGCAACAGCAGTGAGAGGCCCGCGTACCGAAAAAAAAAGATAGTCCAGGTGCTTTATGTTTCCAGGAATGAAATAGCCTCTGAAGTAATGTCGATTTGCTTGCTGTGTGACTGGGTCAAAGAAGGAAAGGGCTCATTTACGCTCGAACAGTGTTTTGATTTAGCATAGCTCTCAGGTTTTTATCGTGTTCTGGGACAATGCTTGGGAGCGTTGGAGTCAATAAGATGTGTATTAGATTTGTTCGTTTAATAATTTAGCACTTTGAATTTTCCCTGTGAGTTTTCCCTTTGAATTTTTATTTTTCGAGAAATCTCTCCTGGGTTGAGGTTTTTATGTTACGATTCATGTTAGGATTGATAGAGGCTAACACTTCTATTAAACAGCTTTAGTTATAAATTGATTTGCAGTAGACTTTTTATAAATTAGGATACTTCTTTTATTTCCTCAGCAAGGCTGGATCAAAAGTAACTTTCTCACCTAAAGTGAATTTTCAAAATGAAGTCTTTTAAATTATCTGTCACTGTTATGAAGCTAATTAGAAAATTTGAGTTATTTCAAAAAGATATCAATTTTGACAGCTTGACCTTTATGACTTTTTTGCCATTCTTTCACTAATGCATGGTGCCATCTGCTGTTTGTGGGAAGTAGATTATAGTTTGAATCATGAGGCAGAATAGATATATAATGTCTAAAAGAAGAATGCAAAAATAGATGAAATGGAAAAATACAGGAGTATGACCTGTTTGAAACTTTGAGGCCTATCGTTTATTTGCTTATTTTTTTAATGTAAAATAATTTTTTAACTAATTTATTTTATTATTTATTAAGATATCATGTAAAACTGGTGGAAACATAGCTATGTGTTTTAAAAACAATGTCTTAGAGAATTTGATTAATTCAAAGAAGAAAATTTAAAACGATAATTCTACTAACCATGAGATAATTAATATTAACATGTAGAAAATCATTTTAAAAATCTGGTTATCTCTAGTATTTACATGAATCACAAGATTTTATGCTCATTATATTGTCTTAATTTTGCTTTCTTGCTCATATGTCTTAGGTTTCCTCTTAGAGTAGCATGGTTCTTGGCCCAGAGTATTCACATTTGTTTGTAAACATTTGTTTGTTGGTCGATTAAGCTTCACTTGGTTTGGTTCTTGTGACTACATTGGGCAGCTTTTCTGAAATCCTTCTCCTGGCCTTGTTGCAGAAGCAGTATAGAACTTGGAGTGAGAAAGACCTGGTTTCCCAGCCAGGCACTGCTGCTTACAGGCTGTGCAGCCCTGGGCAAATCATTTCACTTCTTAGCAGCTCTGTTTCCTCCTCTGTAAAAGGAAGATAATACTATCCATCTTTTGGGTTGCTGTGAGAATTAAATGAGGTAATACTTGTCACATGCCTGGCACAGTCCTTTCTTTTTGTTAAAATGTTATTATGTTCAAATTCAGTGAGTTTCCTTTTTACCTTAAAGACACCTTTGTCAAGAGTCAGATTTTGTTATTATAAAATCCAAAGAAGATATACAGATTGCCAACAAACACACGAAAGGATGCTCAATATCACTAATCATTAGAGAAATGCAAATCGAAACCACAATAAGGTATCACCTCACACCGGTCAGAATGGCCATCATCAAAAAATCTACAAACAATAAATGCTGGAGAGGGTGTGGAGAAAAGGGAACCCTCCTACACTGTTGGTGGGAATGTAAATTGATACAGCCACTATGGAGAACAGTATGGAGGTTCCTTAAAAAACTACAAATAGAACTACCATATGACCCAGCAATCCCACTACTGGGCATATACCCTGAGAAAGCCATAACTCAAAAAGAGTCATGTACCAAAATGTTCATTGCAGCTTTATTTACAATAGCCAGGAGATGGAAACAACCTAAGTGTCCATTGACAGATGAATGGATAAAGAAGATGTGGCACATATATACAGTGGAATATTACTCAGCCATAAAAAGAAACAAAATTGTGTTATTTGTAGTAAGGTGGATGGACCTAGAATCTGTCCTACAGAGTGAAGTAAGTCAGAAAGAGAAAAACAAATGCCACATATATATATGCCACATATATATGCTAATACATATATGTGGAATCTAAAAAAAAAGGTTCTGAAGAACTTAGGGGCAGGACAAGAATAAAGATGCAGACATAGAGAATGGACTTAAGGACATGGGGAGGGGGAAGGGTAAGCTGGGACAAAGTGAGAGAGTGGCATGGACATATATACACTACCAAATGTAAAACAGATAGCTAGTGGGAAGCAGCCACATAGCACAGGAAGATCAGCTCCATGCTTTGTGACCACCTAGAGGGGTGGGATAGGGAGGGTGGGAGAGAGGCACAAGAGGGAGGGGATATGGGGATATAGGTATTCGTATAGCTGATTCACTTTGTTATACAGCAGAAACTAACACAACAATGGAAAACAATTATACGCCAATAAAGATGTTAAAAAAATACAATAAAAGGAAAAAATTTAAAAAACAAAACAAAAAATGATAAGCTCTTCCATTGGAAGGAACTTTAGCAAGTGGGTCTCAAATTTTATTATGCATTTGAATCACCTGGTGATCCAATTTAACTGCTAATTCAGATTCTGGTTGGTGTTTCTGGGATATGGAACCAAAGAGTCTGCACATCCAGCTCACTCTTAGGTGATGCTGTTAATGTCTCCACAGAGCACACTTTGTGTAGCAAGGCTTCAGAGAACAACAAACAAAACAACTGGTAAAGCTCCCATTAATAATCACATGAGATTATCATGTACGAACCATCAGAACTACATTTCTTTGTAGAGGAGAAAGGAAATCCAGAGTCTCTCTCCAGAAGACATGCAGACTAATTTCTTACTCTTCACTCTCAGCAGTAACATTGTTTAGAGAATGACATTCAAGACCTAATCATGTATTGCCCAAGCACTCTAACCTCCAAATACTTCATTGGAACCAATTCAAAATTCAACATCAATCTTTATTTCTATTTGTAATTTGTTACCCATTTATATTGTCTTTAAAATTTTACAGCATTAAATAATGAAAAGCTAAGCAAATTAGTTTCAATATAAGTTCTAGAACTAACTTGAATCAAGTAAGTCTTTTTTTTTGGTGCATTGAGTATACAGTGCTTCTCCCTTGATGTTTGAATTTTGCCCCATACTGGTTGATTGTGTTTAAACCTGAATACTCAGTGAACCATTGTGGGTTCACCAGGATATAATGTCTGTCCACATATTCTCTGAGAAGGAATGGCTTTGATTTTCCCCAGGCATAGAGTTGTTCACACTTGAGGGATCATCCAGCCCAGTCACACAGTTTCAGGGTCCTAAAGGAAATTAAAGCAGGCATAAAATGAATTCTGCTTTGGGACATATGAATTTGATTTAAAAAGTAAAAAATATTGCCTGGAGAGTAATTTAATGGGCAGAACATTTTTTCCAAATTCAATCTTAAGGGGAAGAACAACATTGCCCTTTTTGCCTCTACCTCCCTCGAGGCGTTTCTAACAGCAACCTTCTTTTTTTTTTTTTAAGAAAATCCTGCTTTTACCTAGTGCCGCTCACTGCCCTGAGAAGCATTGCCCTGAGACTACTAAAAGGTCATGAGGGCCACTAGGAATTGTATAGATAGTTTTTACTGTCATCCTATCTGCAGACAAGTAGATATCCCTCTAAAATGAGTGCTTGTCCTACTGCTTAGGATGTCTCAAAAAGGAACTTCCTACTTTGGTAACTTTTTCAGTGTTTTTAATTCTCTTGCTTTTCTCAACATTTGTGAAAAATAGATTACAATGCTTTTTTTGACAAGTATTTTTTCAAGTGGCTAATCCAGAAAACAAAACAAAGCAAAAATGAAACCTTTATAACCTAGATCTCCAACTTGAGAATTTTCTTTTTCATACCATTCCTGGCAGTCCATCTTTACTTTTATTAATGAACTCACCCACCATTTAAGTTTTCAAGATGCCTGGAAATTCCTCTAGTCTCAGAAAGGCTAGATTCTATAGGCATATTCTGTAAATGAGTCTTGGTTTCCAGACTCTGGCCCTGGTAATATTGGTGCCGTTCTTGCTACATCTTCTGGTGAACCAGAACTTAAAAGACAGCTGTATCTCTATAATTCAATCTGTTCTTTATTTGAAACCAGAAAATCAAGTGTGTCTACTATATTTAAATCATAAAGAATCATGGATTGTTCAACTTGGAAAGTACTCTATGGGTAGTTTAAGGCAATAGCCCTTATTTAAAAAGAAGAGGACTTGTGTAAGTATGGCAGGACAAGCTCTAAGATCCATGGCTGATCTTAAGTTCAAAGCAGGAGAAGGCAGTTTGGTATTAGGAATTAAATTGAATACTTTGAGTATAGTAGATAACTCTTCAAAAGCTGTCTGCACGATTTGGACTGATGCTACAGTATACTATCTAATTGCATTTTTTATTAGGAGATTTATGAAGGCCTGAAGAGAGTTCCTAGGTAAACAGTGAAAGAATTTACAATTAGTACATATGAGGACTGATTAAAGGAATTAGGAATATTTAAACTTGAAAAGGGTACATTCAAAAGTATCTCAGTGACATGAAAAATTGCCATCAGGTGTTCTCCATTTCCTTTGAGGACAGACAAAAGGAAGTAAATATATACTATAGTAAAAGAAACAGCAGTTAGATGTGAAGCAGATCCACACAATGAAGCCAGTAAACTCTGCAATAGAAGGAATATTTGGCTTCCTGGTTATCTTCCTCAAATTCTCTGGTTATTTTCAGTATCTGTTTCCTATGATTGGGATTTGACATCTCAAGGCCTGAGTTGGAGGCACCTCTAAGATATCCTGTTCAGCCCAGTGATCTTGCACAGGCTGGCTAATATTGACTGTCAGAGGCAAAATAGCAGCCTATCCATGGCAAACTTCTGACATTATCAGTGCAACCAAGTTCTGTTTTATTTAAATGCTTTTTAAAACCTGCAACTAGCCATTAAGGAGTAAATACTCAAAGACTAAATTAGTCAGCTTCTATCATTTTCTAAGAAGCGAAACTAGAACCACCTCTCCTCTGTATTCAATTTTAGTTTATTAATCCTTTGATCTCTTTCTCCTGAAGTACTAGCTGCTTCTATTTCCTAGTGATCTAAGCTTTTTCTTTTAAGACTGAGTCTTTGATGTGATCAAATTGATTGGGAGAAAAATTTTTTTCAAGAAGTTATATAAGAAATGTATAGGTCAGCTTTTATCAAAATATGGAACAAATTCCTTAAGATCTCGAATAAATGAAATTCCATATAAAAATTCTGAGAAATTCAACCTTGAAGACTTTACCATAATAATGTGTTCAGATATGTAATGCTGAGCTGTGTCAGGCATTGTTCTAAGTGCTTTGCATAAAATAACTCATTTAATCCTCATAACAACCCTCTGAGATAGGTCGCTTTTATGAGGAAATGGAGGCAGAGAGAGTTTAATTTCTCTAAGTCATCCAGGTAGGAGGAACCGAAAGGTCGCTTCAGACTTAGGAAGGCTGGCTCCAGAGTCCATATCATAACCTCCCACACCCTACTGCGTTTTATGTCTTTAATGTTGCCCAGGTACCTCTCAAACTGACTGTAATGTGGACCAAGGTCTGGACAGTTGCAAGAGGCAAGGAGAGCCTGCAAGCAGTGGAGCACCTGCCTCCCTCTTCAGCTCAGTCCTCTCTGCTCACTTACACTTTCCATCTCAGCTCTCCTGGATCCCATGAAGTTCCAGAGTGCACCATGCTTCTTTGTTTCTCTCTGACTTTACAGGTGTCATGCTATTGGTTTTCGGTGCCTTCCTCTCAGAACTTTAACCTGACCGATTTGTGTTTATTCCACAAATCTGTTCAAGCATCCACTGCTTTGCGAAGCCTTTCCCAGTTTACCCAAGAGGAACTCATGTTCCTACCTTTGGGATCCCCCTATGTCATATACATACCTCTTTTGCTGTACTTCTATTCATTCATTTGACAACTATTTATTTCACACTACTATGTGCCAAGCACTGTTCTAAACAATGGGGAAATCAGTCAGTCCAAGCTTCTGAATTAATGAAGCTATCTAAGTTTTTTAAAAAAGCAGGATTTTGAGCAGAGAAATGATTTGATCTAATGTCTCTTTTAAAAGGGTCACTTTAAAAGGGTCACTCTGGTCAGAAAGAGAAAAACAAATATCGTATATTAATGCATATATGTGGAACCTAGAAAAATGGTACAGATGAACTGGTTTGCAGGGCAGAAATAGGGACACAGATGTAGAGAACAAACATGTGGACACCAAGGGGGGAAAGTGGCGGGGGTGGGTGGTGGTGGTGGGATGAATTGGGAGATTGGGATTGACATGTATACACTAATATGTATAAAATGGATAACTAATAAGAACCTTCTATATAAAAAATAAATGAAAATAAAATTTTAAAAAAAATTTAAAAATAAAAGGGTCACTCTGGTTGCTGTTTTGACAATAGATTGTGGAGGGCCAAGAGGTAGAAGCAGGAATACCAGAAGGCTGTTGCATTAATCCAGGTCAAGAGGGGATGGTGGCTTGGGCTAGGGTGGAAGAGATGATAAGAAATAGTTGATAAGAAATAGTTGAATTTTGGATATATTTTGAATGTAGATTCTACAAGATTTGCTGATGGATTGATTGTGGGTTGTGAGAGAAATAGAGGAAAATTCTAAAGTTTTTTGCATGAACAACTAGGAAAATGCAGTTGCATGTTAACTGGGGTGGCAAAGGTTGGAGGAAGAGCAGTTTTGTGGGAAAAATAAAAGAGTTCACATTCAGACATATCCTATTCCTATATGGCCTTACAAACAGAGATCTTGAGGTAGCTGGATAAATGAGTCTGAATTTAGAGGAGATAGTGAGGCTAAAGATGCTGATTTTGGAGTCATCAGTATATAGTATGTATTTAAAGAGGACTTGATGGGGTCACCTAGGGAGTGAGTGTCAATAAAGGAGGATCAAAGACTGAAGCTGTGGCACCCAACATTAGACAAGAAAGTATGGAGAATCCTGCAAAGGAAACTGTAGTGGGCAGCCTGATGGGGAATCATTTCATGCCTTTACTAGAGCATGTAATGTTCAAGGGCAGGACTGTGGTTTATTTATCTTTAGAGTTCCTACTACAGATGTTGGTAAGTGCTAGTATATTGAAAGAAAGAATAGCTCTTAGCAGGAGCACCTAGCATGACTATAAGGACCCCAGAAAAGGGTAGTATTCAGAATGGAAGGTAGGTCCACTAAAGCTCCCTACCTAAATGGGTAGGATTTGGAAGCAGAACCTCATTTCCAAAGAGGGGACTAGTAACAGTAAAATAAGGTCCCTGTCCTAAAAACGCCTGGAGAATTGAGCAAGTTCTCAAGACAGCAACTTAGACAAAGGTAACAGTTCAGAACCAGAATTCAATAAGGGGATGAAAACTTGGTCTTAGGAGAAGGTCAGATGTCATCTATTATAAATGAGGCACAAGATGAGATGAGCTAGAATCAAACCTATCTTGATACTCAGCCTCTTAAATACTGGATTGTAGAAATCCTTACTCTTCTTTGAGACTGAGGCCATGTGCTAACACCTCTAAGAATCAATGCACTAAGAATCAGAATCTTACAGGGTGGGATTCAGGAAGTGAACTTTCAACAAACCCCCCTTTATTATTTTTAACCAGTGTTCCGCATTTTATTATTTAAGAATCTTAACTCACAGAGAGGTTAAGACACTTACCTAAGCCAGTTGGTGGCAGAAATGGAATTATGATACAGATCTTTTAACTCCTGCTCTGAAACTTTCGGTTTACATTAATGAATTTCTACAGTGAATTTCCAGATTGTTTAATAGGAGGCTTAATTTACTGTTTAAATGGGAATGAATTTCACAGGGCTTCTGGAATTTTTCCCTATAATTATGGAATTTTTGCAGCAACTACTATATTCCTGTTGCTACAGTGTCCTTTATTAATTAGGCCTCTTTGATTTGTTATAGCTCTCACTTTTAACTTGTTTGTTTTTGTTTTGTCATTTAGTAGATCTCAGACCAAATTAACTGAATTAATTCTTCTATCTTTTCTTAAATGGAGACATCTCCTCACTATGGCAGGCAGATCTGTGATTTCTAGTATAGTTCCTTGATGTGAGGCCAGGATTTCTTGGAAAAGAACTTCCAGTATAAGTGATTCAGTTATGTGCCTCCTTTAGATAGATACTTTCTTTTGGTCAGCTCTTAATAAAGGAACAAGCTCCCGCCATCCATTTTATAGCCTAGCATAATTGTGAATGACCTGAATTACATCCTAGAGCAGTCAAATGACTATACTTATGGTACCTGAAGTCCTCGGTGTTTTACTCCATGATAGCTAATTACTAACAAAAAATGATTTGTGGGCTTCCCTGGTGGCGCAGTGGTTGAGAGTCCGCCTGCCGATGCTGGGCACACGGGTTCGTGCCCCGGTCCGGGAAGATCCCACATGCCATGGAGCGGCTGGGCCCGTGAGCCATGGCTGCTGGGCCTGCGCGTCCAGAGCCTGTGCTCCACAACGGGAGAGCCCACAACAGTGAGAGGCCCACGTACCACAAAAAAAAATAATAATAATAATAAATGATTTGCTGCATAAATCATAGTACTTAATTGAAAATACACTGGAAGCTCATTTACCTTTTGCTTTCTAAAAAAGTGGATAATCATTATAGCTCACAGGTCAGAGGTTGTAGATTTTACATATCCATGATGTATGAATGGATAGGTGGAAAAGGGAAAATTATACTCTAAATTATTAAGATTGCTGTGCAAAAATGCTTGACTAGGAACATCATAGAGCTATAGAAAATAGGACCTTTGCCAACTTATAACTGTTTTTGTATTCAAGGAAAATCAATTGCTCTTCAGAATATTTTGTTACATTTAAAAATGTGTCATTTCTGTATTGTAAACATTTTTAGTTTCAAAATTAAGTTGTCAGGTTGCAGTAAAATAATTATGATTTTCAAAACATGTATATTGTCTCTTCTAGTAAGGAATGTGGTTTCTGGTCAAGCAGGTAATATGTATTTATGTTAAAATTTGGGGCACATTTGTAATCGATGAGCAAATGTTGATTTTCATTGGGTTTGTTCTTTTTTTTTTTTTCTTTTTGGCCATGCTGCTCGGCATGCGGGATCTTAGTTCCCCAACCAGGGATCAAACCCGTGCCCCCTGCATTGGAAGCGCAGAGTCTTAACCACTTGACTGCCAGAGAAGTTCTGATTTTCATTGGAATTTTTAAAGAAAATAATATTGATAGCTTGTTTTCTCTTAATTTTTTTCTATTACCAGTTTCATAAAATTAACCTGCTAAATTGACTCTTTTTTTTGCTTAGTTTTTCATTATATGCTGTTCTTTTCTCACCATTAATCTGCCAAATTTTATCACTTTCAAATTTTCCTGTTTGCATTTTTATTAAGCTTAACTCATTTCATTGTATTTCCTGTAGATTTAAAAATAACCAATTGTATAACTAACACAACATTGTAAAGCAATTATACTCCAATAAAGATATTAAAATTAATTAATTAAAATAAAATACCCAATTGTATAGTTTCCTATTAAAACAGAATAAAACAGAATAATTAAACAGAATAATACCACCTGTACACATATATACATAGACATAAATTACTGAAGACATTTGTGAAATTGGACACAAGTAACCTATTTTCAACAACATTCAAAGGGACCACTTTATTTTTTTTTTCTGCTGGCGGAGTATATAGACTAGCCTGCAGTGGATCCCAGCGTTTATGTTTTTATTAGTCATTTTCTCAGATATGCATCATATCTCTCTTGTTTTGCTGTACTCATTGAAATAAAAGGTCAGATATTTTCCATTATAAAATTCATCCATGCTAGAGGTTGTGAGTTTTCCATACATTATGTTTTCTATATATTATATTTTAGTTTTGATTTATGTTAGAATTATGTTCATATTTTATAGAGAATATAGTATGCTTTTTTAGAATTTGTCATACATTCATTTTAAAATGCATAAAATATAATTTACCTTGATATTTTAAGTACTTGAGAATTTTTGCATAATTCAAATAAAATCTGATATATTGATTTACTCGCTGTAGGAGGCATCAACTATTTTTTTTTTTTTTTTTTTTTTT
>NW_006777938.1:1272177-1312014 GCF_000442215.2 Lipotes vexillifer | reverse complement strand
CGAACCTGTGTCCCCTGCATCGGCAGGCGGACTCCCAACCACTGCGCCACCAGGGAAGCTCCAACTATGTTTTCTTAGTGGATTATTACCTACATGAATATACTTGAAAGGACCATTCATTAGAGAATTGAATATGTTCCAGTTTTTTTATAACACATAATTGGTATTAACATTATGGAGAGATTATTTAACATCTTCATTTATTTGACCACAATTTCTAAAAAACTATACTGAGGGCTTCCCTGGTGGCACAGTGGTTGGGAATCCGCCTGCCGATGCAGGGGACACTGGTTCGTGCCCTGGTCCGGGAGGATCCCACGTGCCGCGGAGCGGCTGGGCCCGTGAGCCATGGCCGCTGAGCCTGCGTGTCCAGGGCCTGTGCTCCGTGGCGGGAGAGGCCACAGCAGTGAGAGGCCTGCGTACCGCAAAAAAATAAATAAATAAATAAAAATAAAAGTAAAAAACTATACTGAGCACCATGTCAGTCTTTTATTTTTAAGATATATATATATATTAAGATATAGTTTTGATATATATTTTTTAAGATATATTCTATTTCTTTTTTTAAAATTTATTTATTTATTTATTTTTATTTTGGACTGTGTTTAGTATTCGTTGCTGCGTGCGGGCTTTTCTCTAGTTGTGGCGAGCGAGGGCTACTCTTGGTTGCGGTGCGTGGACTTCTCATTGTGGTGGCTTCTCTTGTTGCGGAGCACGGGCTCTAGGTGCGCAGGCTTAGTAGTTGTGGCTCGCAGGCTCTAGAGTGCAGGCTCAGTAGTTGTGGCGCTCGGGCTTAGTTGCTCCTCTGCATGTGGGATCTTCCCAGACCAGGGCTCGAACCCCTGTCTCCCGCGTTGGCAGGTGGATTCTTAACCACTGTGCCCCCAGGGAAGTCCAGTTGCTTCTGTTTCTATCATCATCATCATCATCTTCAGCTAGATTCCGTACCTTTTAATTAAATAATGCTGTAATGCAACTCACAGTATTTTTAGTGACATTTAATTTCGATGTTTGACTTTAAGAACGTTCCACATGTGACCTTTAGAAACATTTAAAATATTATGAAATAGCCAAAAGCAGACTTTGAGTTTTAAGATGTGCTTGTTAGAGGCATTGTATGGTGATTCCCACACCTGGCTGCATATTGTAATCACCTGGCCCCACCCAGATCAATAAAATTAGACCTTGGGGTGTTAGGAAAGCTCCCTAGGTGATTCTAATGAGCAGTTGGCTTGCATTAGGTAATGCTCCGCTCTCAGTCTGAATTCAAATTAGAGGCTCTTGGAAAATTCTTAAAAATACAAGTGGCCAAGCTCTACCCTCGAGATTTCTTTATTTCTTTGATCTGAGGTGGAACTCCTGCATTTGTGTGTTATAAAAGCACCCCAGGTGATTCTAATAAAAAGCCTGGATTGAGAACCACTCATCTAATGACAAAGAAGTGGATTAGAGTCAGGAAGCTTGCCATTCCAGTTCTAATTCTGTGAATTAAATCACCTAGCATATTTGAGTTTCCTTTGTAAAATGGATGTATTACTATCAGCTTGTCTATGAACAGATATTGTTACAGTTGAATGAGACAGTGTACTCAGAAGTTCTTTTCAGTAAAGCCTATATGAAATGGTAGAAATTAAGGTTTACCATGGAATGGCTTCTGTAAAGTGGTGTGTTCAGTTTGGTACTAAGTCCTGTGTGGTTGTCGGCAGAAAGAAGCTACATCTGTCTCAGAGGCAGAAAGAAATTTGGGCTCCTTGGATATCCCCAGGGTATATAATTCTGATTTTTAAAGTTTGCACTGCATTTTTATTCAGACCAGGCTGCTAGTGGCTCTGGGTGGTAGGGGCCAGGCAGTGGAGAGAAAGATGGAGCTGCCCCATCTGGAGATTTTTTAAATTTTGTAAATTCCTGTAATTAGTAATATTCTTCTTATACCTTGACAGAGACATGGTGGGCAACACTGGAGTTGTTTACCTGGTTTAAGTTTTCAGACTCTTTTTCAGTGCTTTCCTCCTGTATCTCTTCTACGTCTACTGTCCCTAGTGTTTAAGCTTCACCAACATTTACCCATATACTGAGTGAGGACAGAAGAAAGAGAAGGGGTCTCCAAAGATGAATACACTCACTAATGGTTTCCCACCATGACACAAACCTCAGGACTTCAGCCATGGAGGGGTAAGAATTAACTATGCAGGACATTCCCTGGTGTGTTAGTCTAGGTGCAGCCATTTGCTGGATTCATCAACCAAGCAAAATTACATACAATTTCTTTTTGTTTTTTTAACGTTAACAGCTGTTACTTTTTTAAAAAATTATTTATTTTATTTACTTTTGGCTGTGTTATGTCTTTGTTGCTGTGCACGGGCTTTCTCTAGTTGCGGTGAGCACGGGCTACTCTTCGTTGCGGTGTGTGGACTTCTCATTGCAGTGGCTTCTCATTGTGGAGCACAGGCTCTAGGCATGCGGGCTTCAGTAGTTGTGGCACGTGGGCTCAGTAGTTGTGGCTCACAGGCTCTAGAGCACAGGCTCAGTAGTTGTGGTGCACGGGCTTAGTTGCTCTGCGGCATGTGGGATCTTCCCGGACCAGGGCTCGAGCCCGTGTCCCCTGCATTGGGAGGTGGATTCTTAACCACTGTGCCACCAGGGAAGCCCCTACATACAATTTCTTGAGGTTTTAAAATCCTCTCAACTGTATATTTGACTGAAAATTCTTGAGTTTTGTTTTTTGGTATGATTCTGCTTTGAGAGTACTTAAAATATCAGTTCCTTTTTCTCTCTGAAGACCGTGATTAATGTGTAATTGGTTTTGTTTTCCTGATGCACTATACCCTAGTTTTCAAATTTGGAAAGAAGTAATGAACCTTCTGGGACAGAAAAAGATGAAAGATAACATGTATGTATTTTAGTGTTACTCTCCAGGAGCTCAATTTTTATATTTAAAAAGGAACTGAGCATAACATGTTTATCTGTCCAAATAACCTGAAAAGGAGGCTCAACAACCAAAAAAAAAGTATGTAGTTAATATCAAGAAATTGTGGAAACAAATTAGTTTGAAGAACATTTCATGAATTTTAATTCTCATTCAAGGAGTTTTTCCTTGATCCTAACAACCCTATTCATTTCATCAATTCATTCAACTAATTCTGAGCACCTACTCTGTTCCAGGTAGTGTCCCGAGAGATGGAAATATACCAGTAAAGACGCAGGCAGTGTTCTGCCCTCATGTAACTTACAGGGAGATAGAGACCAGTAAATGAGTAGTTACTCAGCAGTAGAATGAGTGCTGTGATATGGAGAACATAGGTGGTTTTAAAGATCACTACTGAGGGGTACCTAACCCAGCAATGAAAAGCCAAAAAGCCTCCCAGATGAATTACTGTCTAATCCCAGACCTAGACAAGGGGAACAGTAACTAAGAGAAGAGGGAAGAATGTTCCAGGTAGAGAAAAACACCATACAGTAAGGTCCAGAGGTTCAGGGCATGGTCTAATATGGGGGAATTCCTTGAGAAGAACCTATTTTTCATTTCCCCATAGCTGTGAGATGACTAAGGAGGGTGGGATTTGGGGGGAGTGGGTACCACCAGTGAAATCCCTACAAGCAGCAGGGGGGAAAGTGCCATTCCCCCTTGATATCGTGCATGATGGTACATGACACGGTAGCAACCTACTGAGAGAGTTATCGAGGAAGACCTTATAGTTTACTGGTAGGTCTAAATCTTCCGGTTGGGAACCCCTAGATTAGCACTGTAAAGGAAAAACACCTGCTTTTCCCTCCTGCTGTAGGGGAAAATCCCAGTTCAGTGTTATCTCCTGTGTTTCTTCTCTGTGCGTCTCCTTTGCTCTCATACTCCTATAGCACACTCACACAGAACACTTCTGACGCTTTTAGTCTCCAAATGTGTGGATGTTTTCCCCCACACCAAGCAGTTCTCTGCAACACCAGCTGGGTGTGTCCTACAGTTTAACTCAATTCCAACACTATCTACCTGGATATAGTGTCAGATCCCACAGGTTAAAGGCTCAGTCCCACAGCACCGTTCTCCCACCCTACTTCAGATGCCAGTTGCAAGTAATAGGTCCCCAGGTTACCCACAATTCTGTCCATTTTGGCTACAAATCAGAGGTTCCCATGACCCCCTCCCCAAGTTCAGTTAATTAGCTAGAGGGGCTCATAGAGCTCAGGGAAACATTTACTTACCTTTCCCAGTTTATTAAAGGATATGATAAAGGATACAGATGAATAGCCAGATGAAGAGATACATAAGACAAGGTCTGGGAGTGTCCCAAGCACAGGAGCTTTTGTCCCCGCGGAGTTTGGGGTACATTACTCTCCCAGTGTGGATGTGTTCGCCAGCCTAGGAGCTCTCCAAATCCCGTACTACTGGGATTTTTATGGAGGCTTCAGTTGATCACAGGCTTGGTTGATCATTAACTTCATTTTCAATCCTTCTCCCTTCTCAGGAGAGTGTGGGCCAGGTCCGGAAATTCCAAGCTTCTAATCAAGGCTTGATCTTTCAGAGACCAGCCCTCACCCAGGAGCCATCCAGGAATCCACCCACAGTTCTTGCTTCACTAGAACAAAAGACACTCCTGTCACCCAGGAAGTTACAAAGCTTCCGAGAGCTCTGTGTCAGGAACTAGTGTCAATGACGAAATATTCGAACAGAGATGCTCCGAGTGTTCTTGTCACTTTGGAAATTACAAGGGTTTCTGGAGCTCTGTGCCAACAACCCGGGCAGAGGCCAATATGTATTTTCTATTGTCTCACAAGCATATATTTAATGCCGCTCAAGTTGATATATTAATATATACCTTGTAATGATAAATTGATACACTCTCATGTATCTCTTAGCTAATGGTCTTCTGGAGCCATGTTTAGTCTGAAGATGCAGTATTAAAATATCTACATTGTTAATTCAGCTAACCTTTAAAATAATCTTAGGTTGACTTTAAATTAATAGCTTCAAATTTGAGGAAAATGTATAGTGTACCATGGTCATTTCAAACACTATCCCTGGAGACAGACTGCCTGTCTTGAATCCCAGCTTCAAACATTTTTGTGTGATCTTGGGTGAATTAATGAACCTTCAGCAATGTGTTTCAGCTTCTACATCTCTCATACATCTACATCTCTCTCATCTCTCATTTTTTTATTTTAAAAGAAAGGCGGGGGTGTAGGTACAAGAACTCTAACAGAGTTCCTATACCTTCTGGCTTCTGGGTGAGTTGGGTCAATGGAAACTCTAGCAGGAGATTGGAGGAAGGAGAGAATCAAGATCAGCTGGTAGTTAGGAATTGGTGAGAGTACTTTGTCCTTATGAAGGGAATCAAAAACACCCCTGCAAGGGCTTCCCTGGTGGCGCAGTGGTTGAGAGTCCGCCTGCCGATGTAGGGGACACAGGTTTGTGCCCCGGCCCGGGAAGATCCCACATGCCGCGGAGCGGCTGGGCCCGTGAGCCATGGCCGGTGAGCCTGCACGTCCGGAGCCTGTGCTCCGCAACGGGAGAGGCCACAACAGTGAGAGAGGCCCGCGTTCTGCAAAAAACAAAAAACAAAAAAACCAAAAAAAACCACCCCTGCAGCCTGGCATCACTGACTGATAACTGTAGCTAGAAGACAACATAATCCAAGGCACCATCATGACTTGAGGGAATTTGAGGAGAACAGAAAGGTGATTGTCAGTGTTCATTGCCAGTAGGACATCTTTATAGGAACTACAAAGTGCTTTCCAGGTCACACCTCTCCTTTTTACCCAAAGGTGATATGTTGTCTGTTTACATTTTTATCTCCTATCCTAGTCTGGAAGTCCCTTGGTAGAGGGATGATTTACCCATCCTTGTAAACATACAAGTGCTTGTATATACTAAGCAGTTCTCAGAATGCCTGGTACACAGATTTCATGAATACTTGTCAAAAGCTATAATTTAATTTATTTCTCTTATTTTATATGCCTTGCTTCTGAAAGGTTTATTTAATTCAGATGACACTAACCTCTAAGAATTCTTTCCAGAGTCACTCATCATTAAGGACTCAGACTTTATAGATATACCTGTTTTCAGTACTTCAGTCAAAAAACAAATCCACGTCAAGCAAAGATAATCACCCACAACCAGACAGATGCATTCATGTTACATTTACTTTGCATCCCTCTCCATTCTTGAACTCTTCTTCACCGCTCTGCTTATGAAAAATTAACAAATGATTCCATAACAAAAATGGACAATATATAATACAGCTGGGGGAAAGGAAGGGTGGGAATCATCCATGTTTTGTTATATTTTATAATATATTAGTGAATTAGGCATAAGGGACGACTTATCCATGAGGGTTTTGAAACATTAGGACTTACAGTGAATTTGTATGCAAGGCTGCTGTGAAAGTCCCTGAAATCTTTTTTTTAAAAGCTCCTTCTTGGATTTCAGTGCTACAGTCCTGACCTCTAGTGGACATCCAGAAACAAACCAAAAGCCAAAACATCACATCATTTTACTTATTACTCCATCAACGTCCATCATTTAGTCATCCTAAAAAACTGAACTTGTAAAGTGTTTGCAATACGAGAAACACAGAATAAAGTAAAATACATTTTGGCTGACATTTACAGTAATCTTGGTATAGGAGCTATATTTAAGAGCAGCCAGTATTTACTTCTTTATATTCGCATGGTAATTATCTGTCACTCTCTTTTTTCTGTTGAAAAAAATGCATTACTTTATAGATCACAGAAGTAAGAAATTTAACAAAGAGAAGCTGAAGGGTTTCTTCTCAGGTTACCTGATGCGCATAACAAACTACATCAAACCTGAGTGGCTTTAAAACAATGATCTTAGAGCAAGACATAGTGATATTATGTAGCCTCCTGATGTGATGTGCTGACACAACATTGTTTCTGTGGTATATGTGCCAAGAATACATAATCTAAGTTTAATCATAAGGAAACATCAGAAAAATCAAATTGAGGGACATTCTACAAAATAACTGGCCAGTACTCTTAAAAAAAGTGTCAAGTTTGTGGAAGACAAAGACTGAAAACCGTCCCAGATGAAGGACTAAGGAGACATGACAACTGTTGGATCCTGGGCCAGAAAAAAGACATTCGTGGAACATTTGACAAAATTTGAATATTATTTTCTTGGTTTTGATAGTTATACTGTGGTTATGTAAGATGTTAACATCTGATAAAGCCAGGTGAAGGGTATTCAGAAACTCTTGGTCCTAGTTTTGCATATTTTTTCTAAACCTGAAATTATTTCAAAATGAAAGGGGTTTAAAATTTTTAAATAGCCATTTATTTTGTTGACAATTTCATAAGTCAGGAATTTGAGAAGAATTTAGCTAATGTGCTTCATCTCTGATCTACATGGCATCTGCTGGGGCACCTGAGGCTGGAGGATTCACTTTCAAGATGACCTCTTCACTCACATATCTGGCAGCTGGGTGATCCTTGCCTCTCCTTCTGTGCATGGCATCTTGTTCTGCAGGTCCCTTCTTCTTTTTTTGGCCTCTTAGAGCATGGGAGTCTAAGTGTAATTGCACTTCTTACATAGTGGCTGGCTTCCAAGAGCAAGCGCTCCATGAGATAGGACGTGGAAGCTCTCAGTCTCTTATGAGACCTGGGCCCAGAGTACTGGCATAGCTTCACTTCTACCATATTCTGTTGGTCAAAGCAGTAGCACAGTCTTCCCAGATTCAAGAGGAGAGGATCAAGACCCCACCTCTCAATGGGAGAAGTGTCCAAGAATTATGACTATCTTTAATTCATAACAGATATCCCACCAAAATCTGCCTGACTATGCAGTAGAGGTGGAATCAGTGAAAGAAGGCATGGTTTTGTTTTTTGTGGGGGTCAGACATACATAAATTCTAGTCTTGTCTTTACCATTTACTAACAGTGTGATGTCTCCTAACCTCAATTTCCTCATTTCTAAAATGGTGGCAGTAACACATATGCCATAGAGTTATTGAGAGAATTAGTGAAAAAATATACATAGAAAATGTAAGATGTGGCAGACAATAAATATGTGAACCTAATAATAATCACTAGCATTTACTGAATACTTAGCAAGGGCTCAGTTCATTTGATATGCTTTTTATATGCTGTCTCATTTATTCATTGCCCCTTCCTCGGGTGATGTGTCCCATTGTTTGATGGGCCAGAAAGGGCAGCACCTATTTCCTCTAGCTTTAGTTGTATTTGCCTGGGAGCCTGCTCCATTTACCTGGTCTGATAATTATTCACTGCCTTGTTGTTTGGATTTCCACTTCCACATACTACCTATTTCCCTTTTATTTTGATCCCTAAGGACCCAGGTGCTGAAGCACTTCTGGCACTTTTTGACACTACCTTTTCAGCATTTGTTCTCAGTGCTGTCAGTGCAGTTTTTGACAGCTTCTCACACAATCTGTCAGCCCCCTGTGAGCCCACGATTGCCTGCTCATCAGAGCCAAAATGTTCAGTGTCTTTGTTTCAGTGAGTGCTCTGCTGTCAGCCTTCCTTTATGCAAGATTGTGGGTGCTCAGTTGTTGGCCTACCCAGGAACACGATGATCTGCACTTTGGAGCAATTATTTAATTTGGGGCAATTACTTGTAGGTGTTCTTCAAAGTGAAGGTTTTGCCAGGCTGTGACTGAATTTTGAAACAGCAGCTTCCCAATCAGTTAAGGAACTACTCCTTCACACACACAAGGCTGATCTCAGTCTGTCGTCACTGGAGGAAGGTGGTGACCTTTTCTTTCCATGGCAAGCTGAGTTTCTATTGCTTCACATCCTGCAAACAGTCAGCTAATTTTTCAATATGGAGACAAATAATAAAATTTGGTTTTGGTAGAAGTCACCTATTTGTTATCTTTCTCCTCCCTGTTCTCAAAATGTACTTGCCTTTAAATGGGAAGAACCACTTTAATCCTTTAGGAATTAGAGACCGCATTAAATAATACCAACTAAGTGATTCATTCATTCATTCATTCATTTATTCCTTGAGCCATCTTCTCTAACGTAGTCGTTAAGAGTATGAGTTCTAGAGTTATACTGTGTAGGTTTAAATCCACTTAATAGCTGTGTGACCTTGGGAAATTTAATTTGACTTCGCTAAATCTTAATTTTCTTGTGGGTAAAATGAAATTTCAGGTTGTCGTGGGATTAAGTAAGGACATGTTTTTGGTGTAATTAATTTAGATCTTGGCACAGAGAAAATATTTAGTGGATGTTGACTCATTTATTATCTTGCACTTGGAGTTAGACTTTGCACTATAAATAAGTGCCGTAACAATGTATTTACTTGTTGTTTTTACTCTTAATAATTCTGCAAATGCTTTAACCCTTTCAGTCCTATTAGGAACACTTATTTACCCCTCAGTAACAATCAAATTGCTACAAATTACATATTCCTGAAGGGGGAAGCATCTTGAAAATATGTAACAATTTTTTTCTTTTAAAAATATATCTTAGCTCAATTAGGCAAAAGTTGGACCATGTAAAAGTAGGTGGACAATAAAATAATGGGGGATTTAGTTCATATGGTGGCTTGGAAGAGTGAAAGGTGGTTCGCTTATAATTTACTTCATTGTTGGCGAGCAGGCTGAGGACCAAAGCTTGCGTTGACATTGTCATCTTAAAAACAACCTGTTGGAACTTCCCTGGTGGCACAGTGGTTAAGAATCTGCCTGCCAGTGCAGGGGACAGGGGCTCCAGCCCTGGTCTGGGAAGATCCCACATGCTGTGGAGCAGCTAAGCCCGTGTGCCACAGCTACTGAACCTGCACTCTAGAGCCTGTGAGCCACAACTAATGAGCCTGTGGGCCGCAGCTACTGAAGCCCATGCACCTAGAGCCCCTGCTCTGCAACAAGGGAAGCCACCGCAATGAGAAGCCTGTGCACCGCAACAAAGAGTAGCCCCAGCTCGCTGCAACTAGAGAAAGCCCACGTGTAGCAACAAAGACCCAATGCAGCCATAAATAAATATATAAATAAATAAGTAAATTTATTTAAAAAAAAAAAAAAGCAACCTATTTGTAGTGCCCAAATGTTGGCCTGAGGAAGGTTACTGTAATTTAATGATACCTCTAATTGTATCCCTAAATGGGAATAAGTCTTATTTAAAAGAGAAGAATAGATATTTTTAAATATCCGACTAAAGTTGCCTTTTTTATTCTCTTCTTAGGAAATCAGGATACATTTTGTAGTGAAGTAAAGCACTGGGTAGAATAGCAAGTTTTTCCTGATTTCCAACAACTTAGAGGTCTAAACATACCTTCGTTTGCACAGTCTGGCCACACTATTCTACTTTAGTTGAAGGCTTATGCAGTCTTTACTTTTCTTCATTTTTGTGGATAATATCTAGGGTTTCATGTAAGCAGGTACAATAATACTTTATTATTATGAACTTATTTAAAGAGTTTACATATATAAAATTTTCTGATAACTGAAAGTTACCCCTTTAGCTTCCCAAACTTAAAGAAAATCTACTTTTTATTTAAAACACAGACTATGCTCCCTTAAGCACGATGTTTCAAATATAATGTTAGCATTCGTTAACATTGCTGAGGTTATCACAGTGAACTAATGTTAACTATTGAAGGGCTATTGGCTCCACTAAATGAGCCCGGACAGCTACACATATTTTTTTAAGTTTATCTTCTGTTTCTATCAGATCTAATATTTTGATTCTGGCAACTGTCTCAACAGGCTCTGTCCCTAACCCTATCTACCACATACTTTGTCTTTTCCTTTGCTACTTCTGATATCTGTAAACTATAAAATCGTATTACCAAACTAATTCTAAGTGTAAATGAAATTAAAATTGAATAAATTTTTTTCCTGGTATTAGTGAGAGCTATTTTGGCTATCTAGAGATTTTTTTTTTTTTTCTCCAAGTTCTTGTTTTTGTTTTCTATAGCTCAGTTGTCCAATAGTTTGACTTTGAGATCATTGAAAAACAAGGTTTCTTACTGTCATTTGATGGTGATTCTACAAATTGGTCTAATTAGGTCCATATGGAAAAGAATAAATCCCAGAAAATTTGGGGATAGCTAGTATAGTTCATTCATTTGGTCATCATATAAGCCCTTATTAAGTACATTACACCAGCACTGTGTGGTGAAAATGCCCTTAAACTACATATTAGGAGGCTTGGCAAATGATCCTAGCCTGCTACTACTAAATGCATATATAACCTTAGGCTAGTCAAGTTCATATTCTGAAAAATGGGAATCATAATACAGGTTGTTATGTGGATCACTGAGATTTCACTCTTCCTGTGAAAGCAAGCAGGCAGGGGAAATGTTTGGCAGGGAGGTTGAGAACATAGCAGAGTTGGTTGAACATGGAGTGGAATACCCTGCAGGGGTTTGGGAAGGAGAGGGAAGAGTAGGGGACTGTTTTAGGAGAAAGGACCGGAGCATTTTTTTTTTGCGGTGCACGGGCCTCCCACTGCTGTGGCCTCTCCCGTTGTGGAGCGCAGGCTCCGGACGCACAGGCTCAGCGTCCATGGCTCACGGGCCCAGCCTCTCCGCGGCATGTGGGATCTTCCCGGACCAGGGCACAAACCCGTGACCCCTGCATTGGCAGGTGGACTGTCAACCACTGCACCACCAGGGAAGCCCCAGGACCAGAGCATTTTGAGGATTAGAGAACAAGAGACAAGAGATGTTTACATTGCCAGCAGTGACTAGAAGAACAAGAGCCAGAGACACTGTGGATTTAGTCCTGATGGTGGCTTGATCAGCACTCAGGTTGTGAGGATTCACTATGCCTAGCCGCTGTGATGTGGGGCTGGAGGATATGTGTAGCAGGGCCTACAAGTGGGCAGCAGCTAGTGGGTGAGGACCCAAATTTAGATGAGGAAAGCAAATTCTGCTTAATTGTAACCCATGTTCTTTGGATTGTGATCGTGGTCTCCTTTTTTTTTTCTAATTGTGATCAAAACCAGTCTAGAATCCTTGCTTGGAGTGGTGATGCACTCTGTCAATTTGACTTTGTCTCCTGGCCTGATTATACTTCCTACTGCTTTCTGATTCTTAAAGGATTAACTGAGTACACCCAAAACCTTCAACCAAAGATTTTCTGTTTATCATTCATCCCTTCTTACTATTATGTCATATGTTTGGTAGTTGAATATGAAAGATTAGCATATTATTAACAGGAATGCACTCTAATTATGAAACTGAGCAGGACCCTGTGGGGCTCCAGAGCACAGAAACCTTTGTGCGTCCCATGTTCCTTGTTTGCAGGGAACAGACTCCAGCCTCTGTGACCTTCCTGAGTCCCAAAAGGCAGATTCCAACAGTTGCTAATCAGAGAAGGGAGAGGATTCAGAGACAAGGGAGGAGCACCAGAGAAGGCCACCTGAGGCCAGATTAAAGAAACCAGAGAAGCCCATCAAGAGATTACCTGAGACCAGATTAAAGGAGTGTAGGCCTTTCACACACCCTAATCTTATCAGCAACCCCACCCTTGAACTGTTGCTGTAAAACTCACCAAATCCTCCCATTTGGGACACACAGTTTTTCAGGGCAGGAGCCTGCTGTGTCCCCCTTTGCCTGGCAAAGCAAAAAAACTATTGTTTTCTACTTCACCGAAAAGTCTCCGAGATTCAATTCGGCACTGGTGCACAGAAGCCGAGTTTTCGGCATCAATTACCTAGTCCTAATTCTTGCTTCTGATTTTGGAGACAGTAAAAGGATGGTTTATTTAAGGTTTTTTGCATAACACATCTCGTACAGCTCTATATCCAGAAGGTAGATAGATTATATTTGTGACCAAGCTGAAGAGGGCACATCAAATAGACCCTGGACTTATGGGAGATGTCAGCTCAAATTTGAAAGGTCTTTCTTCCCATATATGATGACTTGCATGACAAGGAAACTGCGTATTCTGTGGCAACTTTGTTTCTGACTCTGTCATCTTGAGTATTTAAGATTCCTGTCTCTTGACTTTAATATCTCAACATTTCTTCAGAGTCATTGGGCTGAACTCAGAGTCAAAATTCAGCCCCAGTACAGCTTCTTAACAAACTATTTAATTTCTTTATTCAGGAAGAAATATTGCTCTGGTTTTCAGGAAAAAAGGGACAAGGGAGTCTAGCAAATAGCCCCTAATTACCACCTCTAGTTGTACACGTACTACTTGAAAGCAAGCACTAAAACAAACAACAAAGCAATAAGAACAGTAGGGGAAATCCAGTGTGATGCTTACAATTCCCCTCATACAGTCAGTCTGTCCCAGTTATCAGCAACACTATTTTTCTTTGTTTTGTTTTGTTCGCCACTGGCAGTTTAACCACATCACACAGATAAGACTTACAAATTTCAATTAAGAATTTTAGACTTCGGTGTCACTGCCATTTTGATCAAGGAACTTGACTTTTGCAAGCCCTGAGCCAATTTGTTGTAAAAACAATAATTTTATATGAGCATTAATTAAATAGCACCTAACATTTATAATAAGCCTCTCAGAGAAGAAAAAATACCTTTAGAAATCTCATGTTTAATTATTATTGTATGTGAAAATGAAAACAGATTTTATTAATGACATACAGAAGTCTTGGGAAAATACTTAATAAAATAGTGATAGATGTGACAGTATTGATTTTGACTCTCTTTCTATTTCAGGGTTTGAATATAATCTTTCATGTAGCCTTGGCTCTCCTAAAGGTAAGTCTGTTTTTATGTTTAAGTTACCAAACTGTCTTACCTCTCTGCCCTTGGAATTGGGCATCATTCAATTTACAGCCTTTGCCTCATTCTAGATTCTTGAAAAAAAGAAAAAAAAAAAACAACTTCTCTGAGGAGCTCTGATCCTCTCTCCTTCCCCCAATCCTTTTTTGCTGTTGTTTATTTCAAGTTTGGTTTTCTTATAATCCATTTAATCTTGCTATCACAGCACTTTTTCCAGTAAGATAAAAATATTTCCATTCATTCAAGTTGAATGATATGAGAAAAAACCCTGTTTTCTGTCAAAATAATGCCAGCTTTCTTCTTAAAATACTTATCATAATAACATCCCTAAAGGTACCTAAACATATAATTGAATTATTAGAATGCTTCTGTAATACACTGACTAAAAAAGAAACTGCTACATTTCAATTTGCAGTTCTTTCTCTGATAGCTAGAAATTTATAAGACATGTTAGAATTCAATTATAATTACCTTGTTGGATTTTATATCAACATATCAGTGCAGCTTTAAAAGTGTGGAAACAGCAAGACATTTGCTGCAGAGTTGATGAAAATAACCTGGTTGGTTTTTGTCCTTCAGTTAAAGATGATGTTCTGTTATTGAAGGTGATAATTGCGTTGCTTTATAAAAAGATGCAAGCTCACCCTTTTCCCAGTAAAATGTAATGGTTAAAATTGCAGACACCAGACTCAGACAGATTTGGTTCTAATATCAGCTCTAGTGTATGACTTTGGGAAAATTACTCAGACCCTGAATTTTGAGATAATAATGAAAACTAATTTATAGGATTGCTAAATGATATGATACATAAAATTCTCTTAACATAATGTCTGGAAAATTGTATCGCCTAATAAATGGTAGGTGTCATTATTGTGATTACTATTATGTTGACAAAGTAATTCAGAATTTGTTACTAGATTCCCTATAATTCTTCCAGATTTCCCAAAAGATAATAATCTGAATCTTCAGAGAAGCTCTTGATATTTTAGGAGAGGTTCCATACTTAACCATTAAATACCTTGATTCAAAACAAAGGCATCACATAATATAGGCCCTATGCAACTCAAGATGTGGGCTGCTGCGCCTCATCTCTTATTCTGTTAAGCATTTGTTTTTTATGAAGTTCGTAAACTGTACTTCAAACTTTTCATTAAATCATTTTGAGTTTAGATATGAACAGTTCATATGACAAAGTTACTTTAGAAGCTAAGGAAAATATTTTAAAGATTTTCAAAAAAGTAACAAGCGTCTTTGCATATATCTTTCAATGAAATCATGGATCTCCACCTCATTTTTTTTTTCTTGTCATTAAAACAAATCAAAACCAAAAGATGCTTTCTGCAGAGGGCTGGAATAAGACTTTTAGACTGCCTAAACAGTGAAAGTATTATGTAATTAAGACTAAAAACAATATTAAACCATAAAGTAAGTATAAGGAAGTCCAACAAAGTTTTGATTTTTCCTATCATGTCTAAGTTTTTTGTTTCAGATACTACATCTTTCCCAAGATGCCTTTTCTCATTTTTAATGACCTTTCTTTACTAGTGCTCTTAGCCTGTGCTTAGTCTGTCTTTTGCGGGTAACCTAGGATTTCGCCTCTGGATATCAGACCTGTACTCCGTGTCAGCCTAATAATTTATTCATCTGGTAAATTATCCCCCTGGCTGACAGGTTTTGGGGGCTTGATTGTATTGTTTTCATTTATTTATGGCCATGTTAACCCAGACATGGCCTGTGCAGGGGACATTCTCTGGCCACTGGGCAGAAAGGCTTTTGTATCTTCTCTAGCAATGCATGGATACTCATCTAATATCATCTTGGAGAATGTCTAGTTAGAGAAAATTAAAAGGAGAGCTTTCCCATTACTATAGGTTTATATTTATCTCTCTTCCTTGTTTGAATCCTGGAGCTGACCTCACATAGAGACAGTACATATATAGGCTGCACTGAAGTGTACTTAATTGATCTGATTGCCCCACCTAGAAAAAGAATACTCCAAACACATTTGACAGTGACTAACTTTTAGCTTCTAATCTATCACATAAAAGAATATAAACTTGTTTATATCAGAATAACACAATTAGGGATAGTTCAAAATGCTTATGAACCCAGCCTAACTAATTTTCAGTATAGCTGCAGAGGGACTTTAGATTTCTCTGTATTTCTTGTGATGAGGGGAATCAGAAAGGGAAATAACATTACTTGAGCACTTACTGTGCGCTGTTAACGCAGGTTATCTCATTAGCACACATCAAATGTGTTATTTGTAGGAGAATCATGAACTGTGTTAGAGAAAACGATCTAATTCTCTCCCTCAGTTGATTATTGAGGGAACCAAGGCCCCAGATGGCCTAAAATCTTTTGGCTTAGAAAAGGCAAAGCTGAATTTATAATTTTAAACAGCATAAACATAGGTAAATGTCTCTGTTGCTCAGTATGGTTTATAGACACCTACTTTCTGAATGGGAGCTACTTCCTTTTGGGTTAGAAACAGTCTACCAGGCAGCTAGAAAGCTATTGAGCTAAAAGAATGATTCGCTCTAGTAGGTAGCATCATTAAATCATTTAGGATGTTGGCAGTGTCCACTAGGTAGGTTGGATATATTCCTAAAAATCTAATTCACTTATTATATGAAACATTCAGTAGTCATAGCATAGTCATTATAATAGATTGGAGATGATCACTCAGAATTAATCTTAGCCTCACAATGAAGAGAGGTCCCCGCTTGCTGCAACTAGAGAAAACCCTTGCACAGAAACGAAGACCCAACACAGTCAAAAGTAAATCAATAAATAAATAAATAAATAAATTTATTAAAAAAAAAAAAGAATTGATCTTAGCTACTTCATGTTGGCAGAGAAAATTTCCAATCAGAATAGGCTCTTTGCTTTCCAACAATGATTAAGAAGTAAATGACAGAATGTTTTTCTCTCCCCCACCCCCAAGCTCATTTTGTATCTTACATGTGCTGGGATTGACATACACACACTACTATGTATAAAATAGATAACTAATAAGGACCTACCGTATAGCACAGGGAACTCTACTCAATATTCTGTAATAACCTATAAGGGAAAGGAATCTAAAAAAAAGAGTAGATATATGTATATGTACAACTGATTCACTTTGCTATACACCTGAAACTAACGCAACATTGTAAATCAGCTATACTCCAGTAGAAAAAAAGAAAAGTCCATTCATAATCCTACCCCAGAGGTAACCATAATAAAAATTGGGTATAAAATCTTTCTCCCATGCTTTAGTCTATTGAATATGTAAGCATGCATTACCTACCTACATATACACATAAATGTATGTATAAACAAATATGTTTTAATATGGCTTTGAGGGTTACAGATAAGAAGATGGGGAGGTAGTGGGTAAATCTAGAAGAACAATGTGAAAGGATGAACATATTTATTTTCTTTAAAAAAATGCCGTTGAACAAGACTTTTTCATTTAATAATATATTATACATATCTTTCCTTGTCACTACACACATGTAGTGGTTAAAAGCATGGATGCTGGAGCCAGACTGGTTGAGTTTAAATCCCATCTTTACCTAAGATCCTGTGATCTTAGGTAAATTACAGTTTCTCCATCTTTAAAATGGGGAGGTTAGTAATAACTATCCCATAAGATTGTTGTTCAGGTTTAATGAGTTAATATACAGTTGGTGCCTGTAACTTAGTAAGCACTACAGTGCACCCAGGTGCTATTATTACACGCAGAGCTTCTCCTCTTCCTCCTCCTCCTCCTTTCCCTCTCCCTCTTCTTCTCCTTCTCTCCTTCTTACATTCTCCTTTGGCTTCTTATTTTTTATCTCCCTCTCTGCTTTTTCTCATTTTCCTTTACTCACTCCTTTTTTTGTCCCTAGTCATCAATTGGGAATTCCATTGACCTTCAGCCTTTATTCTGTTAATGTTACACATCATGTTGATTGATTTGCAGGTGATAAACCATCCTTGCATCCTTGGGATAAATCCTACTTGATCATGGTGTATGTTTTTTTAATGTACTGTTGAATTTGGTTTGCTAATATTTATTTAGTTCGTTAGTTGCACTGGGTCTTAGTTGCATCAGGCAGGCTCCTTAGTTGCAGCTCTAGGGCTTCTTAGTTGCAGCTCACAGGCTCCTTATTTGCGACATGTGAACTCTTAGTTGCAGCATGCATGTGGGATCTAGTTCCCTGACCAGGGATTGAACCCGGGCCCCCTGCATTGGCAGCATGGAGTCTTATCCACTGTGCCACCAGGGAAGTCCCTGCTAATATATTTTGTTAAGGATTTTTGTATCCATGTTCATCAGCGTTATTAGCCTGAAATTTTCCTTTTTGTAGTGTCTTTTTCTGGTTTGGTATTAGGAAAATGCTGGCATCGTAAAGTGAGTTTGAAAGAGTCTTCCTCTTCAGTTTTTTGGAATAATTTGAGAAAAATAGGTATCAACTCTTCTTTACATATTTGGTAGAATTCACCTGTGAAACACTCTGGATGTTGACTTTTTTTTTGTTGAGGGTTTTTTGATTATGGGTTCAATTTCATTACTAGTAATCAGTCTGTTCAGGTTTTCTGTTTCTTCATGATTCAGTCTTGGAAGATTGTATGTTTTTAGGAATTTATCCATTTCTTGTAGCTTGTCTAATTTGTTGGCGTATAATTATTCATAGTACTCTCTTATGATCCTTTGTACTTTGTACTTCTGTATTTCTTTGTACAGAACTTTGTACTTCTGTGATATTGGTAGTAAGTTTTCCTCTTTCATTTCTGATTTTATTTATTTGGGCCCTCCTTTTTTCTTGATGAGTCTGGCTGAAGGTTTATTGATTTTGTTTATCTTGCTAAAGAACCAGCTTTTAGTTTTATTGATCTTTTTTTTTTTTGGTCTCGATTTCATTTATTTCTCTTCTGGTTTTTATTATTTCCTTCCTTCTACTAACTTTTGGCTGTGTTGGTTCTTCTTTTTCTATTTCCTTTAAATGTAAAGTTAGGCTTTTTCAGTTAAGATTTTTCTTGTTTCTTGAAGTACGCCTGTATTGTTGTGAACTTCCCTCTTAGAACTGCTTTTGCTGCATCTGAAAGATTTTGGTACATCGTGTTTCCATTTCTGTTTGTCTCAAGGTTTTTAAAAATTTCCTCTTTGATTTCTTTATTGACCCGTTGGTTGTTTAATAGCATGTTGTTTGGTTTCCATGTGTTTGTGTCTTTTCCAGTTTTCTTTTTTTTTTTTTAAAGAAGATGTTGGGGTAGGAGTTTATTAATTAATTAATTTATTTTTGCTGTGTTGCGTCTTCGTTTCTGTGCCAGGGCTTTCTCTAGTTGTGGCAAGCGGGGGCCACTCTTCATCATGGTGCACAGGCCTCTCACTATGGTGGCCTCTCTTGTTGAGGAGCACAGGATCCAGACGCGCAGGCTCAGTAGCTGTGGCTCACGGGCCTCGTTGCTCCGTGGCATGTGGGATCCTCCCAGACCAGGGCTCGAACCTGTGTCCCCTGCATTATCAGGCAGATTCTCAACCACTGTGCCACCAGGGAAGCCCCCACTTTTCTTATAATTAATTTCTGGTTTCGTATCATCATGGTTGGAAGAGATTCTTGATAAGATTTTAATCTTCTTAAATGTATTGAGGCTTGTTTTGTGGCCTAGCATGTGATCTATCCTGGAGAATGATTCATGTGCACTTGAAAAGAATGCATTGTGCTGTTTTTGGATGAAATATGCTGTATATCTCTGTTAAGTCCCTTGATCATTTAAAACCAATATTCCCTTATTTATTTTCTGTCTGCTCTACTCATTCATGTAAGTGGCATAATTCAAGTCCCCTACTATAATTGTATTGCTATTTCTCTCTTTATTTCTATTAATATTTACTTTATATTGGATTGGCCAAAAAATTCATTTGGGTTTTCGTAAGGTGTTATGGAAGAACCCAAATGAACTTTTTGGCCAACCCAATGTATTTAGGTGCTCCTATGTTGGGTGTATTAATTCTTGCAAATGTTATATCCTCTTGTTGGATTGACCCCTTTATCATTATGTAATGTCCTTCTTTGTCTCCTGTTACAGTCTTCGTTGTTTTTTTGTTTGTTTGTTTGTTTGTTTTGCGGTACACGGGCCTCTCACTGTTGTGGCCTCTCCTGTTGCGGAGCACAGGCTCCGGATGCGCAGGCTCAGTGGCCATGGCTCACGGGCCCAGCCGCTCAGTGGCACGTGGGATCTTCCCAGAGCGGGGCACAAACCCACATCCCCTGCATCAGCAGGCAGACTCTCAAACACTGCGCCACCAAGGAAGCCCAAGTCTTTGTTTTAAAGTTCATTTTTCTGATATAAATATTGATATCCCAGCTTCTTTCTATTTGTTTCCAATTGTATGGTATATCTTTTTCTGTCCCTTCACTTTCAGTCTGCAACTGCCTTTAGGTTGAAGTGAGTCTCTTGTAGGCAGCATATAGGTCTTATTTTTTTAACCATTCAGCTATTCTGTGTCTTTTGTCTGGAGAATTTAGTCCATTGATGTTTAAAGTAATTTTTGATAAGTATGTACTTATTGTCATTTTGTTAATTTTTTTCTGGCTGTTTTTGTAGCTCCTCTCTGTTCCTTTCTTCTTCTCTTTCTCTCTTCCCTTGTGTTTTGATTGTTTTCTTTAGTATTATATTTAGATCCGTTTCTCATTTTCTTCTGTGTACTTACTATAAGTTCTCTCTTTGTGGTTACTGTGGGGTTTACATGTAACATCCTATGCATGTACAGTCCCTGTGTTTCATATTTTTGATGACACATTTTACATCTTTTTAGTTTATGTATCTCTTACTTATTGTATTTTTTTTTTTTTTTTTTTTTTTTTTTCATGCCTCATGGCTTATGGGATCTTAGTTCCCCAACCAGGGATCGGACCCAGGCCCCCGGCAGTGGAAGCACAGGGGCCTAACCATTGGACCACCAGGGAAGTCCCCAAATGGTAGCTCTTTATCGAACCCGCATCCCCTGCATCGGCAGGCGGACTCTCAACCACTGCGCCACCAGGGAAGCCCTACTTATTGTATTTTTAATTAATTTTAATAATTTTGTCTAACCCTTCATATATGCTTTGTAAGTGATTAATCCACTACCTTTAGTATTTGTTTACCTTTTTGGTATTATTTTTACTTTCATATGTTCTCATTATTATTGCCTTTCCTTTTTAGTTTAGGGAAGTCCCTTTAATATTTCTTATAAGGCCAATTTAGTGGTGACGAACTCCTTTAGCTTTTGCTTATCTGGAAAACTCTTAATCTCTCCTTAAATTCTGAACAATAACTTTGCCGGGTAGAGAATTCTTGGTTGGCAGGGTTTTTTTTTCTTTCAGCATTTTGAATATGTCATGCCACTCTTTTCTGGCCTGTTAAGTTTCTGCTGAAAAAAATCTGCTGATGGCCTTATGGGGTTTCCCTTGTAAGTAATAAGTTGCTTTTCTCTTGCTGGTTTTAAGAGTCTCTATCCTTAACTTTTAACATTTTAATTATAATGTGTCTCAGTGTGTTTCTCTTTGGATTCATCCTATGTGGAACTTTCTGGGCTTCCTGGACCTGGATGTCTTTTTCCTTCCCCAAATTAGGGAAATTTTCACTTGTCATTTCTTCAAATAATTTTTCTGGATTTTTCTTTTTCTCCTGTCCTCTTGAGACCCCCTATCATGTAAATGTTATTTCACTTGATCTTGTCCCAGAGGTCCCTTAATGTTTCCTCACTTTTTAAAAAAATTAATTAATTTATTTATTTTTGGCTGTGTCGGGTCTTCGTTGCTGTGCACAGGCTTTCTCTAGTTGCGGTGAGTGGGGGCTACTCTTTGTTGTGGTGCACATGGTTCTCATTGCAGTGGCTTCTCTTGTTGTGGAGCACGGGCTCTAGGTGCACAGGCTTCAGTAGTTGTGGCACGAGGGCTCAGTAGTTGTGGCTTGCAGGCTCTAGAGCACAGGCTGAGTAGTTGTGGCGCAAGGGCTTAGTTGCTCTGCAGCATGTGGGATCTTCCCGGACCAGGGCTTGAACCCGTGTCCCCTGCATTGGCAGGCGGATTCTTTTTTTTTTTTTTTTTTTGCCGTACGTGGGCCTCTCACTGCTGTGGCCTCTCCCTTTGCGGAGCACAGGCTCCGAACGCGCAGGCCCAGTGGCCATGGCTCACGGGCCCAGCTGCTCTGCAGCATGTGGGATCTTCCCGGACCAGGGCTTGAACCCGTGTCCCCTGCATTGGCAGGCGGATTCTTTTTTTTTTTTTTTTTTTGCCGTACGTGGGCCTCTCACTGCTGTGGCCTCTCCCTTTGCGGAGCACAGGCTCCGAACGCGCAGGCCCAGTGGCCATGGCTCACGGGCCCAGCTGCTCTGCAGCATGTGGGATCCTCCCGGACCAGGGCACAAACCCACATCCCCTGCATCAGCAGGCGGACTCTCAACCACTGCACCACCAGGGAAGCCCAGCAGGCGGATTCTTAACCACTGTGCCACCAGGAAAGTCCCTTCCTCACTTTTTAAAGTTCCTTTTTCAGTTTGCTGCTCTGTCTGGGTGTTTTCTGTTGCTTTGTCTTTCAGCTTACTGATTTGTGCTTGTATTTCATCCATTCTGCTGTTGAACTCTTCTAGTGTATTTTTCAGTTTAGTATAATTTCTGTTTCATTCTTTCTTATATTTTCTATATATTTGTTGAAGTTCTGTCTGTGTTCTTCCGTTCTTCTCCTGAGATCAGTGAGCATCGTTATGATCATTATTTTGAACTCTTTATTAGGTAGATTGCTTATCTCCATTTCATTAAGGTCTTTTTTTCTGGGGATTTGCCATGTTCTTTGGTTTGGAACATATTCCTCTATCTCCTCATTTTGCCTGTCTCTCTGTGTTTGTCTGTATGTATTAGGGAAAATGCCTGTCTCCCTCAGTCTTGAAGGAGTGGCCTTTGGTAGGAGCTGTTCCTTGTGGCCAAGAAGCACAATCTCCCCTGGCCACCAGAACCAGGCCCTCTATGGGTATCTGTCACGTGGGCTACATGCACCTGGTGCTTGTAATAGGGCTGAGACTGCTGTGAGGGGAGGGTGGAACTCCAGGTGCTCACCTGCTCAATTGTGGCCCGTCTGCTGCACAGGGAGAGTGGGGCTCAGGGCCCTGGCCCAGCCTGGTTTCTGCTGGGCTACTATGCAGGGAGGGCAGGACTCAGGGTGCTCACCTGTCCCAGCTCTGTGTGGAGTGGGAAAGGTTAAGAGCACTCACCTAACCAGTTGTGACTCATTTGCTGTGTAAGGGGGGCAAGGCTTAGGGTGCTCACCCAGCCCAGTTGCACCTCTATTACTTCTGTGCTAAGGTGGGACTTGGGAAGCTCTACTGTACTGGTTGTGGCTCAGTCTCTGCACAAGTTGGATGGGGCTCAGGACAGCCACCCAGACTGGTTGCCTCTAGGTTACTGCATGGGGAGGGCGGGGCTCAGGACACTTGCCTGGACCAATTGTGACCCAACTGCTGCATGGGGAGGGCAGGGCTCAGGGTGCTCCAGAACAAAGTTGAATAAAAGTGGAAAGAGCCTACATCTTTGTCTTGTTCTTGATCTCATTTACTTTCTTTCAGAAAAGTTTTATTACTTAGATCTCCATTTCTGGATTACCACTACCACTACTATCACCACCACCTTTTTCTGCCACATGTGGTAGTATTTCAACCGTATTAAGGTGATGAACAAATTATTTGCTAAAGATCAAAATTGCCATGCATAAGTAGTAATGAAGCTCTTCCCCTTATTCTGGATAAACCTTCATTATACTCTTATATGTGATTTTTGTGTTTGTCATCACTGTGATTCGGACTAGATTTATAGGAAACTCCAGTACTTTTTTTTTCAGCTATATTGAAATATAATTGACATTTTTACAGATTTTATTATTTTTAAAAGAAGAACCTTTGTGTATGTCTGGGCGTATGTAATCTACTTGCTTAATTAAAAAACTTTTTCTCAGAGATTATTCATTTGTCCCTGCCTACTCCTTTTACTTCAGTATTCAGCTTTTAGAAAGAAATAATTTCATATTACATGAGAAATAGAAAATATATTTGTGTTACAATACTTTTTTTTTCTTTTTTTTCCAGTTCAGCTTGTATGATTCTGATTTGTATATCAAATAGAATCCAAATGCTTAACTGAAACATCTCTTTCCTCAAATAAACTTCCCTCATATCGGTAGCTTGCTACTACAAGTTTTTATGTCACTGAACCTTCTTTCCAGAAATCTGTCTGGAATTCCATTGGAGAAATAATCATTCATATTTCTTATTTTGGCCCCCTTCAAAAGCTTCCAGTTTACCCTGCTGTCAGTAGGCTGGAAGCTCTCTCATAAGCCATGCCCTGTGTGTCCTATCCTGCTTCCTTGCCCAGTGCCCCTTCTGCAGCTAAAATAACCTCCTGCCATTCCTTATTAGGACTTCCTTGTTTTCTCACCTTTAATAACCTGTTACTTTCTAATCTTCCACTTGCTATCTACCAACTTATCTTCCATTCCCTATTCAGAACTCTCCTAGGACACATGAAATGCATTGTATACTAATAACATTTGTTCATTAATTTGTTCATTCAGCAAATGACTTTTGAGCACCTGTTATGAGCCAGACACTGTGCTTAATGATATGGATACAACAGTAGACACATAGTCCCTTTTCTTAAGTTGTTTAAAGTAGTATCTGACAGTCCTCTTAATGCATGTGAACAAATAAAATCTCTTTTTCTCACTTCCCTTCTCCTCCCCCCACCAAAAAGAAATCTTCCCACCAATCTACAGTAAGAGACTGTCCCAATTTATTTTAGTTATGTCACAGTATTGCAAGTCCCTACAGCAGCATAACTCAAAGTGATTCTTAACCATTAGTGTCCTCCAGAATCACCTAAGTCCCAAGGAATTTGTTTAAATCGAACATTTCGGAATGCCTCCTCTCACCCATCCCTCACCCTAAAGGTCTGATGCAGACAATTCCGGAAACAGAAGGGTAGGAATACTCATGAGTTACGTAGAGCAGGAATTCTCAGTCTTAACTCCACATCAGAATCTCCTGTATATTAGAGTTAGCTTTAAACATTTTCTGATTCTGAGTTGTACAGAACAATTTCATTTGAATATCTAGGTGAGACCCAAGCATCACTATTTTTAAAAACTCCCCAGGTGATCCCAGTGTGCAGCTAAGCATCTACCACACTGTGATCAAACATTCAAAATTAAATTATCTAAACAAAGTGGTAGTGAGGGAACAAGGAGAAGAAAACACATGTGCAATTAGAGGAAGCATTCAGTCACACTTAGAAAATGGATGGTCCTTATTTTCATCATTAGCAATTGCTAACGTGTCTGTTTGGTCTTTGTGCTCCTCCATCTCCATGCTCGTTTTCTAGGATTGTAGCAATTGCTCAGTGGGGCCTTGAGGTTCCTGAGGAGTATATTAAGGGGAGCCCCTTTAAAATGGAGACAAAAGAAGTACCTGGGTTGAGGTGTGGATTGTGATTCAGCTAATTCGTGGTGGATTACCAAGGGTTGCTTTAACCAGAAAACCTAATTTATAAAGCGTAGCTCATCCACTATTAGTATCTTCAAACCAGGAAAAGAGTCTTAATAGAGAACCCCAAAATTCTAAAATTGGGCCCTGTTCATATATCCAGAGAAGACCATAATTTGAAAAGATACCTGCACCCCAATGTTCATTTCAGCACTATTTGCAATAGCCAGGTCATGGAAGCAACCTAAGTGTCTGTCAACAGATGAATGGATAAAGAAAATGTTGTGCGCGTATATATGTATGTATACACACACACATATATAATATATACACAATGGAGTATTAGCCATAAAACGAATGAAATAATGCCCTTTGCAGCAACATGGGTGGACTTAGAGATTATGGTACTAAGTGAAGGAAGTCAGAGAAAGACAAATATCATATATCGCTTATATGTGGAATCTAAAAAAATGATACAACTAAACTTATTTACAAAAAAGATAGACTCACAGACATAGAAAACAGATTTATGGTTACCAAAGGGGAAAGTGGGAGGGAGAGATAAATTAGGAGTTTGGGATTAAAATACATACAATACTATATATAAAATAGATAACAAACAAGGACCTACTGTATAGCACAGGGAACTACACTCAATATCTTGTAATAACCTATAATGGAAGAGAATGTTAAGAAAGAACATATATATATTTATATATATATGTATAACTGAATCACTTTGCTATATATCTGAAACTAACACAACATGGTAAATAAACTATATTTCAGTAAAAATTAAAAAAAATAGAAACAAAAATGACCATTAAACATTAAAAAAGTAGGGAGTACCTGAGAATTCTGTGTTGTAACCCATAAATAAAGTAAAATAAAATAGGGCCTTGTTTATTTGAGTGAGTAAAAAGTCAGTTATTATTCAGCACTGTGCTGGCTGGTTAAGTATTCCTTTGACTTTTCAAAGTATAATTCCCCTTTTCCTTCCTGTTGACGTCGGAAAGAAGGATCAGTTCATGTTCCAGAGATTCTCTCCCTGCAGGACCGTATTTGAATACCATACAGGGTTAAAAAACAAGAAGTGAAGAGCAAAACACCTTGAAAATAGACAATGGATTATAGTTCTCCCTAGTCTTTGATTCACCAACTTGGGTAAAAAAATTTTTGTTTCTGAGCTTGAAGATGGTGATCTGTGACAGACTGAAATTAGGACTGTAGTTTCTGCAGCTGTCATTCGGGTTACAAAATTAGAAGGCTAAAGAACTGAAAAAATGAAGCAAGCCGTAAACATTCTTTTGGATTTGCAATGGGTTTTGTGCCTTCAGTTAGTTTTGTAACTTACATGTAGGAATGCCTATTGCCCTGTTGGTGGCAGCAAAACACTACTCCTTTGGAAAGCTAGTAGTCCTGCACTCCCAATTCTGTGACATTAGTATTCCTTTATATTGGTTTCCCCTTCCAGCGTAATTTGTTGTGTGAATATTTAGTTTGTTTTCAACTTTTCTCTGTTGTATGTTTAGTTTGAGGATAGGTTTGTTTTAGGATGCTATACAGAAAACGCTAAAACTACCAACAAACACAAATTTGAGCTTCTAACTAGTGCAAGATACTCAAGGAATTTTGAAGTTTTAAAGTTCCAGAAATCATACATTTTATGGATTAGGGATTTATATCAGAAAAAAATATATATATCATCATAGTACTATGTGTGTATTATATAACACTGCTAATTTGTTGAAGTGATTTCTCATTATTTATTTCTCATGAGACAATCCAAAATGCCAGGGAGAATGGTTGACTAAACATGCCATGTTCCAAGTTGTCAGTAATTAATATGAACTTAATGTATCCTAGAAAATATGGGGTCACTTGACAGAAATAAGAACAATAAAATTCAGTGTCCCCCTATGAGTACTCTTAGCACAAACACTCAAGCTTTCTTCTCTTTTACTTAAAAAAAAATCCCTCTCCAACTTCCTCGGATATTCTCCTATCTTTAAAGAAGGTATGCTCTACCTTCATTCCAAAGCTAACTTCCCGCTTGCGTCTCTCATGATTTTTTTTTTTTTTTTTTTTTTTTTTGCGATATGTGGGCCTCTCACTGTCGCGGCCTTTCCCGTTGCCGGACGCGCAAGCTCAGCGGCCACGGCTCACAGGCCCAGCCGCTACGCGGCTCACGGGCCCAGCCGCTACGCGGCACGTGGGATCCTCCCAGACCGGGGCACGAACCCGCATCCCCTGCATCGGCAGGCGGACTCTCAACCACTGCGCCACCAGGGAGGCCCTCCCGTTTGCATTCTTGATGCCAACTTTCCTGCCTCCTTTTGGAGAAGCCTGTGATGGTTGGTTAGGTCACATATCCCACAGACGTTCAGTGAGTGCGTACTATTGACAGGTCCAGGGTCAGGTGTGGGAGCATCCAGAGATGCCAGTGTGTGTCCTCAAGTTGTCCTGAGTGTAATGGAGAAGGCAGCCACGTAGACACTTATAATCCAGCATGATTGCCCTGGGGTTTTAAAAGGGAGCTTCAGGAGCCTGAAGGCAGGGCAACCATATTCGTTCTGGGGGAACCAGGAAAGATTTTTCAAAGGTGACTGAACTTTGAGGAGAGCATTTTAGGCAGCGTGAACAGCATGCAAAAGAGGCATACAGAGGAAAGGCTGAGACAAGTCCTTTGCTGTGGTGCATTTGAAGGTGATACATGAGATGAGGTTCTGAAGGGCTTTGATTACATTTCTGCCACCAATTTAATGTGGGGTCTTAATCAAATCATCTCACCTTTCTAACACATAATTTTCTTATTTACAAATAAGAGGACAAGAAAATATGGTTTCTAAGGCTCTAAATTTCTGTCTTGCTGACTGCCAGTCTTTGTTATATGTATGTATATGTGTGAGCGTGTATAAATGTATGTGTATATACCCATATATATGTGTATACACGTACACACAATATATATGCTATACACAACCATCTCAGTTCTTTAATGAATAGATAAGAATTATCTTATAATTATCACATTTGTTGTTTAACTTCTTGGCTGAAGTTTATCTTTGTCTCTCTTAGAAAAAGAGTTTTCAGAGCAATATAATAAAATTAGATGCCAAAGAATAATCGATCTGTTATAATTAAAAATGAATACCAGCAAATTGCTTAGAGTCTCACTTAAAAGCCCCTTTTAGCAACATTCTTGAATGTGAACAACCCATTTGTTCTAAACTAGTAAAATTTCGTTGTGTGCATGTGTGTATGTGAGGGTTTGTGTTTAGTGCACGCTCCTCTGTATTACCATTATTCTTATCAGGTGTTTCCAGACACCCAAGGAATATGTTGGATCCATATAAAAAAAATGTAACGACTATCATCAATAATTCTGTAATCATGCAGCATTTATCATTTGTGATGAACTCAAATGCATTTTAAAAATAATAAATAAAATTAATTATAACACACTCATCATTTGTAAAGCACTTAAAATGTGCCTGATGCTGTACTTTTAAACTAATCTTCATGACCTTTAGTTTTTTCTTTTTTTAAAAAATTGTAGTAAAATATACATAACACAAAATTGGCTATTTTTATTGTTTCTAAACATATAGTTCAGTGACATTAATATATTCACATTGTTGTTCAATTGTCATTACCATCCATCTCCAGAGCTTTTTCATCTTCCCAAGTTGTAACTCTGAGCCCATTAAATAATTACTCCCTCTTTCCCCCACCCCCAGCACCTGGCAGCCACCATTCTACTTTGTGCCTCTATGAATTTGGCTACTTTAGGTACCCCAGATAAGTAGAATTATACAGTATATGTCCTTTTGTAACTGGCTTATTTCCCTTACCATAATGTATGACCTTTCACTTTAATCTTATAAAGATTGTTATGAGTCAATATCCTTATTTACAGATGAGGAAACAAAGGCTTTGAGAAGTTGAATAACTTGGCTAAAGTCATTCCTTTAGGTGAATGACACACTGGCCTTAGAATTGGGCCTGTCTTACTATAGAACCAATGTTCTTAACCACTAAACTGTAGATGTGTGTGTGTGTGTGTGTGTGTGTGTGTGTGTTACACTTTACAGTTACCCTGTGAAGAAGAGATTATTATTCTCATTTGATGCACAATCCCAGTAGCTCTCACCCCAAATTCCATGCTTTTTCACATTGTATAGCAGGAGACTCTTAAATTTTAGTGAAATCTGCTTCCATTTCACAAATCCATGTTGATGTTGTACTATGAATGAAAAAGTTTTCTATCCAAGTTGTTTGAAGACTGTGTAGGGGAGGGAGAAGTTTTTCTTGACCCTCTTAGGGCCCATGGCTGGATCTGAATGTTGAATTGACAAAGACAGATTAACAGAAGAAAAGCGTACAAATTTATTTAATATGTTTTACATGATATAGGAGCCTTCAAAACAAAGTGAAGACCTGAAGAATTGGCTAACCTAGAGTGTTTTCATGCTAGGTTTGATGAAGAGTGGACAGTCGTGGAGAAATGTGATAAACTGAGAAAAACTTTGCAAGACCTGTCAGCATCCTTCTCTCTGGGAGAGAAGGATGGTTCTTCCTCCAGGTGTAGGAAGGGCACCTCTCCACATGAGGGTGTTATGACCTGCTTCAGGGGGAAGGGTAGTGAAAGGCAATTTTCTCAAACTCCTTCAGCTTAAAATATTCAGTGTTCCAAGGTGCCGTATTTTGGGGTAGTGTGTTTTGAACTCCTGCAACTGCATGTTTAAAGATAGTCATCCCAATTTTAAAATGTCACTGGTTGAATAGGACAGAAACAGCCAGAGCAACTAGGAGCCACTGTTATGTCAACAAATAATTGAATTTAGGCTAATGAAAACCAACTCACTATCAAGAATAATCATGAAATTAAAATATTCTCTGCTCTTGACTAACTAGAATAATATCTGATTCCTGAGTTCAGCCTATCCATTTCTTCTTTCATAGCCTTTAAGATGTATGAAGTCATCCCTGAATTCTGTTTACTGCCGTACTCAAACTCCATTTCACTCTGACCAATCATTGTGTGCGAGCTGATCATAGGGAGATGTTATCAAGAGCCTTTGTCAGAGGATGTCACTGCTCAATAAGTTTTTATGACCCTTTTTATCTGCAAGAGTTGCTGGTATTGCTTTTCAGCATGGAATAGACTAATTTTGTTCATTAAAGTGCTGACAGGGTTGATGACTCACTGTGGCAATCGATAGATATTATCACAATAGGATAACCAGTCAGAGGAAATTCAACTGAAGCATATAAAAATTTATTTGATACTTGGTTTATGCATGTTGAGAAAAGGTTAAAATATACCCCTTTTACCAGAAATACAATAACCAAACACTCCATAGGCTTGCTTTTTTTTCTCCTTTGCTGTTTTCCTTTGACTAGGGAAATTTGGGTTTGGCATAACCAAATGAATTTATAACAGAATCTTTTATTTGTGGCATATGTAACTTTGATTAATTAAGGTATAGGCTAAGCTGCTGTTTAAAAAGAGAAAGAGCACATGAAAGAGAAACCATGAAAAATATGGTGGTTAAAATAAGATAGTTTATTTTTCTTTACACATACATACCAGTCCAGAAAGAAGAAGACTGGCCCAGAAAGGCAGGCCGCCCAGCCCCATGAGATGACTTAGATTCCATATATGTTTTTGCTCTGCTGTCGCCTAGGATGTTTTCTTCATGTACATGGTTAAAACTAAGTCAATGCCATATCTAAGTTCCATTTCAGAGAGAGGGGGAAATTTTAAGCAAAAATGGAAAGCAAATAATTTTATTTTAAGCAAATAGTGAGGAAATAGAATCTATTACTTTTGCTCATATTCCAGCGACAAAATGTTTGTCCATGCCATACTTAGCTGCAAGCGAACTAAGAAATACAGTCTGTAGCTCAGCAGCCGTGTGCCCTGTTAAAACAATTATGTCTGTGGAAGAAGGGGGAAATTTTTAAGAACAATTTACAGTCAGTCATAGTTTACCTGTCCCTCTGGCCATTCAATATCTATGATCACCTTTACTCCCATGCATAAATACTCCCTCCCTCCCAAGAGAGACATTCAAAGGCCCCATTCAGTTACTTCATCTACTCTAAGTCAAGGCTCTCTGGATAATTCACAGTCCTGTGAATGTCAGGTCTGGGATGGTTCCTCACAGTCCAGTGACAAGGTATCTGCTCATCTCACATCCAGTGTACAGAAGTGGTAGGCAAAAGTATAACTGCAATAAAAACTCTCATTTTGAAAAGGGAAGAATGGGAAACACACCATAATCAGTGGGCCATAGAAATGTACAAGATTCCATGCTCTAGCAGTAGAGAAGCTTTCCTGGTTAGCCCATCTGGCTGCCCACTGGTTCTAATTTCTAACAGCTGTGCCATTATCCATTGTCCCCTGTGGGGACATCTAAGTTCGTTGAGAGTACACTCTCCTTGGAAGCTGTACAGTTTTCAGAGGTTGCCTCCTATTTGTGGAGATTTGGAAGCCTGAGAGTTGTTTTAGTGATCAAATAAATAGGCTGGGTTTTTTTAGGCCAGCCTTTTGATTTCTTTTAGAAATTAATTCCCTCAATATTTTTGTAGGCTTTTGGTTTTTTGGTTGCGGTCAGTTCATTATGAGTAAACAGACCCAAAGCTTTCCTCTAGACATAGTTCTTAAGTCTTCTTGTCTTATTTGTTTGTCTGTTTGTTTTTAGTGGCCCATTCTTTTCTTCCCCCATTTTAATGGTGGTTTCACTAAGGCCAGCTAAAACCACAAGTTTGGGTGGGAAGGCAACACCCTTAATTTGATCTCCGCCTCTTGGCTGTCTCTGTATTTTGGCTGAGAAGCCGTAATGAGAGATACTTATGGAAAAATAAGTATAAGAGCCTGTTTATCCTTCTAGTGGGGGGACAAGTTAGATTTTCCAGCTCTGAGGCCTCAGATCACTGTACTCGAGCAGTTTAGTTTATAGACCACTTTCCAACCACTTTCTCTAGAGTGACAGGTATCATAGACACATAATAGTGTACCTTTTAAGTTATCACAGGCCAACAGTTCTACCAATATTGTGACATGGCATAAAAAGGATCACCAGTTTACCAGTTTGCAAGTATATGTTCTCTTGCCTTGTCTTTCACTCAGGCACAAAGCTGGAGAACCTAAGTTTTAAGTTTTAATTTTGGCAGTACCTCACTCCCAGGTACCAATTTCTGTATCAGAGTATAGGCTAAACTGCTGTACTAACCCAAAATACAGTGCCTTAAATAAGAAAGAAGGGTTTTGTTATTAATGTGACAGACTGTAGAAATAGGCCAGTGGTACAAGCCTGCATGCAGCTCAGCTCCATCAGATCATTCAGGGACCTGAGTTCCTTTCATCCTATGTTTCTACAGCATGGTTTCTCAAACTCAGTACTACTGACACTTGGGCCAGCTAATTCTTTGTTAGGAGTGGCTGTTTTATGCAGTATAGGATGTTTAGCAGAATTCCTGACCTCTATCTCATAGATGCCAGTGGTACTTCACCAGTGAAGACAGAAAGTCTCCAGACAATATACCAAAAGTTCCCCGGAGGGCAGAGTCACCCCTGGTTATGAAACATTACTTTATAACCTCTTAGAATCATCTTCATCTATGTGGTCAAAGCAGATTTTGATCCACGGTGAAGAGACAAACCAGCTGATCAAAATAGGTCCACATGTTATAATTAGCAGTGACATTGACACACTAATTATAACTTTATTTCATATGTTCAAAAAGTTAAGGAAAAATGGAAAATATTTTTAAAAGACACAAGTTGAATTTCAAGATATAAAAATTACTATGTTTAATAGAGCTAATAAATATATTAAATGGGATTAATGGCAGATGTGACATTATAGAAGAAAAGATTAATGGACTTGAAGACATAGCAATTGAAAGTATGCAAAATTTAAAGAAGGAATTTTTAAAAAGAAAGAAAGGAATAAGGAGTTGTGAGACACTTCAGAAAGCCTCCTGGATATGTAATTGGGGTTCTTGAAGAAGAAGCAAGGGGGAAGGGGCAGAAAAACATTTGAAGAAATAGTGGCTGATGTTTTTCCAAATTTGATGAAAACTATAAACCCACAGATCTGAGTTCAGTAAAATTCCAAGCAAAAGGAACGTGAAGAAGACTGCACCAAGGCATGTCATAATCAAATTGCTCAAAACCAGTGATAAATCTTTAAGTTGCCTAAGAAAAGAGATGCAATATCTAACGAAAGAACAAAGATCAGTGTTAAGCAGATTTCTCTTTAGGAACAATGCAAGCAATAAGACATAGGAACAACATCTTTAAAGTACGTAACCAGGGCTTCCCTGGTGGCGCAGTGGTTGAGAGTCTGCCTGCTGATGCTGGGTGCACGGGTTCGTGCCCCGGTCCGGGAAGATCCCACATGCCGCGGAGCGGCTGGGCCCGTGAGCCATGGCCACTGAGCCTGCGCGTCCGGAGCCTGTGGTCACAACGGGAGAGGCCACAACAGTGAGAGGCCTGCGTACCACAAATAAATAAATAAGTAAAAAATTACATAACCAAAAAAAAGGAAAATTTATTTCTTAAAAACTGAGGCAAAATACTTTTACAGACACACAAAACCTGAAAGAATTCATAGTAGCAGATATGAGTTATTAAAAATGTTAAAGGAAATCTGTGACTGAAAGGTGAATATCTAAAACTTTTTTCTTATTAATTGTCTCAAATATAATTCACTGTTTAAACAAAAATAATAACACTGTATTGTGGGATAATCGAGATGAAGCACAGATGCTCAAAGACACAGTTGAAAGCTATGGTAGCTTGATGCTGAGATGCTGAGTATAGTTCCCAAGGGAGGAGCTTGCCGGTGCCACTCTCCCTGCTCTGAGTGCGTGCTGCCTCCATAACAGCTCGGCTTGCTTCACTTTTGTAAAAGTGAAGGTCCTCTTTGGATTTCTTTAGTTAGCGAAAGCAGGTGCTAATGTGGGTCTTTAGTAAAAGTGAAGTGGCATAAGTGAACTTTGAAAAAGCTGGGGATACCTGAAATAGAATGAAAGCCAGGAGGGAAGAAGTGGTAGTATGACCATTGTACAGCGCTTATACTGTATGTGAAGTGTATAATATCACTTGAAGGTAGATGGTGATAAGTTAAAGGAACTCAAAAGCAACTACTAAAATAACAAAACAAAGAGTTATAGCTAGAAAGCCAACAAATAAAATAAAATAAAACCATAAAAAATGTTTAAAAGAAGCAGGAAAAAAGGAAAAGGGGAAAAGAGTAGATCAAATAAATAGAGAACACATGTCAAGATGATAAACGTTTATGTACCTAATAAGACTTCTAAGCAGACTGACCAGGAAAAAAATAGAGAGGACACAATTACCAATAACAGAAATGAGAAAGATGACATCACTAACAGATTCTACAAACATTAATAAAAGAATATTGTGAACAACTTTATGACAATAAATTTGAGAACTTGGACAAATCCCTCAAAAAATACAAACTACCAAAGGTCGCTCAAGAAGAAAGTGATCACCTGAATAGCCCTGTATCTATTAAAGGGTATTCTTTGCACAATATGTTTAATTTTGCAACTTGAAATTTTTAATAACTGGAGAAATTGAAGCATGGACACATGGGTACTAAATTCCAACAGCTGAACAAAATGGTATGTTAATCTTGTGTCTTAAGACATAGAAGCTGCTCAGAAAAACAGCTGATTGAGTGTATGAACAGAAGTTTTCATGGTTTACTTCCCACTTGGTCATAACTCTCTAGTCAAACTCATTGAGGGGGAAAAAAAACATTCTGCAGAGATGGTACCATTCTGTTCTTCCCCAATTCTCTACTGTTCAGAACCCTTACTTCTCTGCTCACCCCTTTGGTGGGTTCCTCTTCTTCCTGAGCCTTTAGCAATAGATATGTCTTTGGGCCTTCTGCATTTGTGCATTGCATAAATTCACTTTCCAAAGAAAATAATTCCTAAATTTTGTCCTAGCTCAAGTTCCAATTTTATATCTTTAGCCACCCTGTATAAAGTTTTCAGAGGCCTTTGATATTTCTTTTTCATTATTATTATCATTATTCATATGTGGGTAAGGCAGCTTATATACATGCAACTTCAGGGGGCGCTATTTACATAGATAATGATCTGCACATCTGTTATCATGTCCTTGATTCTTATGCTATATTCATCTTTTCATTCTGTCATTGAAAGTCTTTGAGCTAAACTCTAGCACTGTATCCTGAAAACATCTTCATTTTACACATCATGTCCCCTTTTCTCTTTTTATACAGTGCCCTTCTAGCCCCTATGTTCTAGCTTAAATCCTACCTCCTTTAAAGAATGGTTCCTGACTCTTTCTGCCTGAAATGAGCATCTGCTGCAGTTACAAAATGTATCATTCGCTCTTTGGTTTTATTTAGATATTTCATATGTATTTGTTCTGCATTCTCCAGGTAGTCTATTTATTTCTTAGAAACAGTCTGAAGCTTACTATTTATTCCCCAGAGTGGCAAGTACATTTCTGCATGTTCAGCAAGCATCCCTAATTCCAGGATTGATGCACAGAGTAGCAAAGGACCAAAGCATTAACCTCATCCCTTTTGCAGTTGGTGTATTTAAGTAGATTGCACCTCATCGAAAGCAATATTTGAGGTAGATTTGTTTTTTCCCTAAAGATCTATGCTTTGTTTTCAAGTGTTATATTGGAGAGAAGGAAACCACACAAACCATTGCTTCTTTTGATTAATATTTGTTAACTGTTTATCCAGTAAATACAGATCTTTTCACATAGTTTATGTATGCTGAAAACTCCTTCTTTTGAATACAAAAGTCTCATGTTTCCCAAATTAAATATTTTTAATTTAAATAATTATGCATTGATTAAAATTTCCCTCAGTTGATACTATTGGTGTCAAGTACAGGCTGAGACACTGTTTCCATCCCTCTTTTCCTATATTTAATAGGACTTCACTGATTCTTAAAGTTTGAAAATTGAGTTCAGATACCTTAGTCTATTCCTGAAAACATTTCACACTCTATTCACTTGGGTGGTTCTAATCTCATCACCTATCTCTACTCTGGCTAAACTAGAAGTAGACTCAGATTAGCCTCATACACCTTGGGTTTGTCTGCTTTCTGTCTGGGAAAAGCCTTTCAGACTTTCTGAATCTACATGTTTTTCAGGTCCAGCTCACATCTAACCTCTGATTATCACTGACCTTACTCCATTTTTACATTACCATCCTAAACAGAGATAACTCCCAGGAAATACTGTTGTGTTATAGCTTATTTATGTTGGCTGGAAAAAAAAAAAAAGCATAACATGAGAGTTGTGAGTTAAGTTTTATTTTGGGGCAAAATGAGGACTCTAGCCCGGGATGCAGCCATTCAGAGAGCTCTGAGGAACTGCTCCGAAGTGGTAAAGGGGGAGGTCAGTATATATGTGATTTTGGTGAAGGGGGGTATGTGCAGTCAAACACACATTTTGGCAGAAGGCTGCTGCTACTCACATGAAGGTTGCTTCTAGTCATGAGGAGCAGATGTCTCCATTAATGATTCTAGTGCTTTTCTAGATATGAGAAGATGCAAGAAATTGGGCTCATAAAATCTTATCCTGAAAACATCCAACTATCTGAAGGCCTGTTCCATCAGTTTTCCCCAGAGCACAGAGTGCCTCATTCCTGACCTCCACCCTGAACTCCTTTCAGTGTGTGTCGAAGGTCAGCAGCTGCAGTGGCTTGTGATTTAATTCTTGTAGAGTAAGTGCTTTTGAATACCTGCTTTACTTTACTTAAATGCTGTTTAAAGAATTTGAGGGAAGCTCTTTGAAACTAGCTTGTTCATTTGTTACTCTCCCCTGGGTCAGCTCTGCATCTCTGTGTAGGTGGCACTTTGCATCATGGGCAAGATTACACTTTTTGTGGGTATGTTAGATTGGAGTGAAGTTATGAGAGAATATCAGATAAGAAATCTAAGTGCATTCCTAGCTCTTTCTGAGTTAGTTCTTCACTGAATGACTTCAATCGTTAAACTAAGGTTTTTCCTACTATATGAGCTATTCAAATAGAATTACAATACACATTTGAATCTATGTTAATCCTTAGTTTGAAATTAGTGCCACCATTCTCTGTTGATAATTGAGAGGTCAGTACATATCTTTGCATCTTTGGTATTTTTCTCTTTTATTTGAATAACTATAGATTTGACTACTCTTGATCTATTCTCCTTTCACTTTAGTGCTCTTCGTTAATTTATTGTATTTACCTTTCTCCGGTTTCTTTTCTTTTTTGACATCACCTCGAAATCACCAATCTGAGATTGCTCCCTGTTGTGGTAGGAAGTGGGAGAGACTGATCCCAGCAGGTGTGGGACTGGTAGTGGGGGTATCATCTACCCAGAGGTGGTATTATTACACTGTAAAAGTGGAGAGTTGAGCCGATGAACTGAAGGAAGTAACTGAAACAAGCCTGGGCCATCAGGTAAGGCTGGCCTGAGGTGAGTTTTAGGAACGTGAGTACAAAGCCAAGAACAGACAGACCTGCCTGGATGCAAATCAAAGTAAGTGTAAAGGAGGGCAGCCCAGAGGTGGGAGGAGAGGATGAGGGAATGGGTGGTAGAGTGGGTGCTGATCTGCTACTAGACTTTTACATATTCTGCAAGCCTTGCATGGGTAAGCCAGCTCCATTTTAAAGGACGAGCCTTGGAAGAAGCTGAGTATGTCAATTTATTCTTAATGATTAAATTATAAATGCCTCCTCCTTGGGGATTCCCTGGCGGTCCAGTGGTTAGGACTTGGCGCTTTCACTGTGGTGGCCCATGTTCAGTCCCTGATCGGGGAGCCTAAAATCCTGCAAGCCGCACTGCACAGCCAAAAAAATTTTTTAAATAAGTAAATGCCTTCTCCTTAATTATAAAATTATGGAAGTTGGTGTGCTTCAGATAGGACCGATTTTGGTTTTGGTGACATTTAAGCAGGCTCTTGGAAAGTTCTTTTTTTTTCTCATTGGATGGAATATACTGCAGTATTCAAAATAAAATATTTCCAGATAAGTGATGTTAAAATAGAGAATTAAATGTTACTCTCATATTGTTTAGTTTTTCATTCAACTACCACTTTAATAATATAAGCAATTTTAGTAAAGGGATTATATGTATAATTGTGATTATCATGACTTGGTATTTTATGCTATGTTTAGGCAATTTTTTAAGGTAAAGAGAAGAAATCAAAGAAGTTCTTACTGAGCACACTTACAGATGATGCATTCTTGTTGGAAAATAAATGTGTTCTCGTTTCAGAGCAAAGATAGCAGAATTGACAGTGGTATTTGGACACCTAAAGGAGTAAGACCTCTTTTAAGAACAGGACCATTCATGCCCTGCAGGAGCTTTTGAGTGCATGTATTCAAGTACTCACTCTGTCGGGTCTACAACCTGCACTGCTTCTCCAGGGTTATGGGCAGACCACAAGCCTTAGAGTGGTTACACCTGCTCTTAGGGCCCATTGTCTTACATACAGTGGAATGCTTATGCATTGGATTTTCAGTTCTGGAAGGTTGGCTAGATTTTTCAATTTTCATTTAAATGTTGTGGTATCCCATGATCAGAGCATTATAACCTGGGGTATCACTGGTGGGAAAGGAAAAAAAACTATATGCAAATGTGAAACAGATGGAAATTGGAACTTAATTCCTTGGTTACATTGTTTATCTAGCCTGGCTGGTTCCATTTCAAATATCTTACCCATTTACTTGTAGTTTTTTTTTTTTTAATTTATTTTTTTTAAATTTTAACTCTTTAACATCTTTATTGGGGTATAATTGCTTTACAATGGTGTGTTAGTTTCTGCTTTATAACAAAGTGAATCAGTTATACATATACATATGTTCCCATATCTCTTCCCTCTTTGTCTCCCATAGGATTCATTCTTTTCCCAATTATTTTCTAACATTTAATTATGAAAAAAAATTAAACATGCAGGTAAGTTGAATCTGTTTTACAGTGAACATCCATAAACCTACCACCTATATCCTACCACTAACAGTTTGATATATTTGATTTATCATATTTATTTATGTGTTCATCTATCCATTCTCTATTCATGTTATTTGTTATAACAGACAAATGTTATTTCCTGATGCATTTCAAAAAAATCACAGACATAACTACACTTCCCCTCCAAAATACTTCAGCATGCACGTCAATAACTAGAGTTTAATATTTATCTCCAGTTCCTATTTTTTTCCTTTGAAGTATAATTTATATGCAAAGAAATGCACAAATTTCAAGTGTACCATTCATCAAGTTGTAATAAATAACACAGATGTGTAACCCAAACCTCTCTCAAGGTATAGATGTTGCCCATCACCCCAGGAAGTTGATTCATGCCCCTTCCCAGTAAATCTGTAAACCTCCACCCTACTATCTCAAAGGCAGCCTTGTTGTTACTCTGTTGTTGTTTTTTTTCCTGCCATCAGTTAGTTTTGCCTGTTCAAGAGTTCCATATTAAATGAAACCAAGAGTATGCGTCATTTTGCCTGAATCTTCCTTTATTAAACATGAAACTTTGGGATTCATCATTACTATTGTGTGTGTCCACAGTTGTTTCTTTTCCATTACTAGGCAGCATCCCATTGTATGAATGGACCACAGATTTTTTTTTTTTTTTTTTTTTCCCGCA
>NW_006777938.1:1250263-1269324 GCF_000442215.2 Lipotes vexillifer | reverse complement strand
ATGGTTGTTAGTATTTGCCTTATGTATTGAGGTGCTCCTATGTTGGGGGCATAAGTATTTACAATTGTTATATCTTCTTCTTGGATCGATCCCTTAATCATTATGTAGTGTCCTTCTTTGTCTCTTCTGATAGTCCTTATTTTAAAGTCTATTTTGTCTGATATGAGAATTGCTACTCCAGCTTTCTTTTGGTTTCCATTTGCATGGAATATCTTTTTCCATCCCCTTACTTTCAGTCTGTATGTGTCTCTAGGTCTGAAGTGGGTCTCTTGTAGACAGCATATATATGGGTCTTGTTTTTGTATCCATTCAGCCAATCTGTGTCTTTTGGTGGGAGCATTTAGTCCATTTACATTTAAGGTAATTATCGATATGTATGTTCCTATTCCCATTTTCTAAATTGTTTTGGGTTCGTTATTATAGGACTTTTCCTTCTCTTGTGTTTTTGTCTAGAGCAGTTCCTTTAGCATTTGTTGTAAAGCTGGTTTGGTGGTGCTGAACTCTCTCAGCTTTTGCTTGTCTGTAAAGGTTTTAATTTCTCCATCAAATCTGAATGAGATCCTTGCTGGGTAGAGTAATCTTGGTTGCAGGTTTTTCTCCTTCATCACTTTCAGTATGTCCTGCCACTCCCTTCTGGCTTGTAGAGTTTCTGCTGAGAGATCAGCTGTTAACCTTATGGGGATTCCCTTGTGTGTTATTTGTTGTTTTTCCCTTGCTGCTTTTAATATGCTTTCTTTGTATTTAGTTTTTGACAGTTTGATTAATATGTGTCTTGGCGTATTTCTCCTTGAATTTATCCTGTATGGGACTCTCTGTGCTTCCTGGACTTGATTAACGATTTCCTTTCCCATATTAGGGAAGTTTTCAACTATAATCTCTTCAAATATTTTCTCAGTCCCTTTCTTTTTCTCTTCTTCTTCTGGAACCCCTATAATTCGAATGTTGGTGCGTTTAATGTTGTCCCAGAGGTCTCTGAGACTGTCCTCAGTTCTTTTCATTCTTTTTTCTTTATTCTGCTCTGCAGTAGTTATTTCCACTATTTTATCTTCCAGGTCACTTATCCGTTCTTCTGCCTCATTTATTCTGCTATTGATCCCATCTAGAGTATTTTTCATTTCATTTATTGTGTTGTTCATCATTGTCTGTTTCATCTTTATTTCTTCTAGGTCCTTGTTAACTGCTTCTTGCATTTTGTCCATTCTATTTCCAAGATTTTGGATCATCTTTACTATCATTATTCTGAACTCTTTTTCAGGTAGACTGCCTATTTCCTCTTCATTTGTTAGGTCTGGTGGGTTTTTATCTTGCTCCTTCATCTGCTGTGTGTTTTTCTGTCTTCTCATTTTGCTTATCTTACTGTGATTGGGTTCACCTTTTTGCAGGCTGCAAGTTCGTAGCTCCCGTTGTTTTTGATGTCTGTCTCCAGTGGCTAAGGTTGGTTCAGTGGGTTGTGTAGGCTTCCTGGTGGAGGGGACTAGTGCCTGTGTTGTGGTGTATGAGGCTAGATCTTGTCTCTCTAGTGGGCAGGTCCACGTCTGGTGGTGTGTTTTGGGGTGTCTGTGGGCTTATTATGATTTTAGGCAGCCTCTCTGCTAGTGGGCGGGGTTGTGTTCCTGTCTTGCTATATGGTTGGCATAGGTTGTCCAGCACTGTAGCTTGCTGGTCGTTGAGTGAAGCTGGGTGCTGGTGTTGAGATGGAGATCTCTGGGAGATTTTCGCCGTTTGATATTATGTGGGGCTGGGAGGTCTCTTGTTGACCAGTGTCCTGAAGTTGGCTCTCCCACCTCAGAGGCAGAGTCCTGACTCCTGGCTGGAGCAGCAAGAGCCTTTCATCCACTCGGCATATCAGAGCTCCCGTGGATAGGTGTGTGGCGCTTTGTAACTTGATCCTGATTAAAAACTCAACCACAGACCCCAGAAAGAAGCCCTGAGTCTCAGCCTTCTGCCCCCAGATGTGGCCCTTATCCTTCTTCCTCCTACTTGTAGTTTTTTTAAAAAATAAATTTATTTACTTATTTATTTTTGGCTGCGTTGGGTCTTCGTTGCTGTGCATGGGCTTTCTCTAGTTGCGGCGAGCAGGGGCTACTCTTCATTGCAGTGCATGGGCTTCTCATTGAATTGGCTTCTCTTGTTGCGGAGCAGGGGCTCTAGAGCACAGGCTCAGTAATTGTGGCTCGCGGGCTTAGTTGCTCCACGGCATGTGGGATCTTCCCAGACCAGGGCTCGAACACATGTCCGCTGCATTGGCAGGCAGATTCTTAACCATTGTGCCACCAGGGAAGCCCCTACTTGTAGTTTTTATCTTCTCTAAATGTAATAGCTTGTAGGGGAGACATATGGAAGTGTCTTCCATTTACCACAGTGATTTCTGTGTCATTTTCTTGAGTTTGATTTCAATCCTGTTATTACTAAATTCTGAACATCTGACTTCTTGGCACATTAACTTGTCAATCAGATGTTTTTTAAAGGTGTATTTCATATTAATATTAGTTTGGGCGCATGTTGGCATTGCTTAGAAACTGTTGTTTGAGAACCGTTAATGATTTGATTTTGCATACTTATTACCTATAGCCAAATAAGTCACTACTTCCATCAACACTTATACTTTGTTTCCATGTGAAATGGAACATCTTGTTTTATTAAACACTCCCTTCTCAATATATTTTATGCATCAAAATTCAAACTAAAACAGTAACTTCTGGACTTCCATTTGTGTCCCTTCTGCAAAGTACGCAGATCTGTCCATTGACCCACCTCCAGAGAGCTAGCCAGTCTGATGACTGAGCCCCTACCCTCCCCAAATCAAACTTATTTGTTTCTGAAGGAACTATCAAATGAGAGTGAGCAAATTGCTAAATAACACTGAGTTTTATTTATTTTCTTATGGCATTTACACTGTTTTCTTATGTCAGTATTTTCCCTCTCTTCTTTTGAAATCCATAAACATTGCACTTGCTTTCATTTTGACCTTTTTTCTTACAAATTTAGACATTAAATAAGAGATACATACTTACCATTCTCTAGTTTAATACATATCTTTTTAAAAATTAAGCTCATATTTTAATCTATTCATAACTCACTGCTTCATTTGAGATTCAGTCATTCATTCATTTACTCAACATTTATTTGAATGATCTGTGACCACCTGACTAGGAGCTGTTGGGTAGTGGAGGTGCAATGCTGAGTATGTTGTAGTTAATCTCGAGGGGTTCAAAGAGAAGTAGGAGAGACAGACAGGTGTACAAATGTAGTCATGAACAAATGGGATGGGATGAAAAGATGGAGGAGGGAGGTAATGATAAGGATTACTTGAAAGAGAAAATGACATTTGAGTCTTGAAAGATTAGCAAGAAAAGACAAGGAGTGATATTTCAGGTGAACAGAACAGCATATGTAAGGAACAGAATAAAATACAATATTTTATTGTCATAAAATTGTTGTCATAAAATACAACACTTTTGGGAAGAAGCTCCATGAGAACATTGGGCATGAAGGGTCAAGCTAACAGATGTAATTGGAAAGGTAGGATAGGTCTAGATTTTCTGAAAGGTGTCTTATGGTTAGGGTTGAGTACTAGCCATTGAACCTGTGGGCCAGAGGGTACCCTTAAACACTTACAGGGTCAGATAGGATATTTTAGGAAGATAATTTTGAAGACAGTGAGAGAAAGAGACTGAAATGTGAAGAGAATGGTAATAAATATGGAGACTAGTTAGAAGACTGTTAAGGGGAGAAATAATGAAGGCTTCTTTACCCAAGGCTTTAACAGTGGGGATGGAAAGGGAGTGGCAAACTCAGCAGCATTTTCCAGGTGCCGTCAGGGAGACTTGCCAAGATACTAAGAGTCATTGCTGTTCTCCATTTTCTCTCTCTCTCTTTCTCGTCCTCTCAAAAACTGCCCTGTCATGTTCTTTCTTCAATTTTAAGGAAAGGAGCTGCCATATGAAGTGTTTCTTTTTAGAAAAGGCAGCTTACTAGACCTTACATTCTCACTTACTGCTCATTCGGTGATAATTACAACTGAATAGTGCTACTGAATCAGCTTCTGCTCAGTTCAGCTTAATATATTATGGTTTGAACTCCGTTAGTAATTAGACTTTGACAGAAAGTGACCAAACCAACTGAACTTTTAACCAAAGTTTGTGCCTCAAAGTCAGCAACTTTAAGAGAGCCACCTTCAGGACACTGGTCCACAAGAGACCTCCCAGCTCCACATAATATCAAATGGCAAAAATCTCCCAGAGATCTCCATCTCAACACCAACACCCAGCTTCACTCAACAACCAGCAAGCCACAGTGCTGGACACCCTATGCCAAACAACTAGCAAGACAGGAACACAACCCCATCCATTAGCAGAGAGGCTGCATAAAATCATAATAAATCCACAGACATCCCAAAACACACCACCAGTCGTGGACCTGCCCACCAGAAAGACAGGATCCAGCCTCATCCACCAGAACACAGGCACTAGTCCCCTCCACCAGGAAGCCTACACAACCCACTGAACCAACCTCAGCCACTGGCGACAGTCACCAAAAACAATGGGAACTACGAACCTGCAGCCTGCAAAAAGGAGACCCCAAACACAGTAAGATAAGCAAAATGAAAAGACAGAAAAACACACAGCAGATGAAGGAGCAAGATAAAAACCCACGAGACCTGACAAAGGAAGAGGAAATAGGCAGTCTACCTGAAAAAGAATTCAGAATGATGATAGTAAAGATGATCCAAAATCTTGGAAATAGAATGGAGAAACATTTAACAACGACCTAGAAGAACTAAAGAGCAAAGAAACAATGATGAACAACACAATAAATGACATTTAAAATTCTCTAGAAGAATCAAAAGCAGAATAACACAGATAGAAGAACGGATAAGCGACCTGGAAGATAAAATAGTGGAAATAACTACTGCAGAGCAGAATAAAGAAAAAAGAATGAAAAGAACTGAGGACAGTCTCAGAGACCTCTGGGACAACATTAAATGCACCAACATTCGAATTATAGGGGTTCCAGAAGAAGAAGAGAAAAAGAGAGGGACTGAGAAAATATTTGAAGAGATTATAGTTGAAAACTTAACCTAATACAGGAAAGGAAATAGTTAATCAAGTCCAGGAAGCACAGAGAGTCTCATACAGGATAAATCCAAGGAGAAATATGCCAAGACACATATTAATCGAACTGTCCAAAATTAAATACAAAGAAAACATATTAAAAGCAGCAAGGGAAAAACAATAAATAACACACAAGGGAATCCCCATAAGGTTAACAGCTGATCTTTCAACAGAAACTCTGCAAGCCAGAAGGGACTGCCAGGACATATTTAAAGTGATGAAGGAGAAAAACCTGCAACCAAGATTACACTACCTAGCAAGGATCTCATTCAGATTTGATGGAGAAACTAAAACCTTTACAGACAAGCAAAAGCTGAGAGAGTTCAGCACACCAAACCAGCTTTACAACAAATGTTGAAGGAACTTCTCTAGGCAAGAAACACAAGAGAAGGAAAAGACCTACAATAACGAACCCAAAACAATTAAGAAAATGGGAATAGGAACATACATATCGATAATTACCTTAAATGTAAATGGATTAAATGCTCCCACCAAAAAACACAGATTGGCTGAATGGATACAAAAACAAGACCCATATATATGCTGTCTACAAGAGACCCACTTCAGACCTAGAGACACATACAGACTGAAAGTAAGGGGTTGGAAAAAGATATTCCATGCAAATGGAAACCAAAAGAAAGCTGGAGTAGCAATTCTCATATCAGACAAAATAGACTTTAAAATAAAGACTATTAGAAGAGACAAAGGACACTACATAATGATCAAGGGATCAATCCAAGAAGAAGATATAACAATTGTAAATATTTATGCACACAACATAGGAGCACCTCAATACATAAGGCAAATACTAACAGCCATGAAAGGGTAAATTGACAGTAACACATTCATAGTAGGGGACTTTAACACCCACTTTCACCAAGGACAGATCATCAGGAAACACAAGCTTTAAATGATACATTAAACAAGATGGACTTAATTGATATTTATAGGACACTCCATCCAAAAACAACAGAATACACATTTTTCTCAAGTGCTCATGGAACATTCTCCAGGATAGATCATATCTTGGGTCACAAATCAAGCCTTGGTAAATTTAAGAAAATTGAAATTGTATCAAGTATCTTTTCTGACCACAACCCTATGAGACTAGATATCAATTACAGGAAAAGATCTGTAAAAAATACAAACATATGGAGGCTAAACAATACACTACTTAATAACGAAGTGATCACTGAAGAAATCAAAGAGGAAATAAAAAATTACCTAGAAACAAATGACAATGGAGACACGACGACCCAAAACCCACAGGATTCAGCAAAAGCAGTTCTAAGAGGGAAGTTTATAGCAATACAGTCCTACCTTAAGAAGCAGGAAACATCTCGAATAAACAACCTAACCTTGCACCTCAAGCAATTAGAGAAAGAAGAACAAAAAAACCCCAGAGTTAGCAGAAGGAAAGAAATCATAAAAATCAGATCAGAAATAAATGAAAAAGAAATGAAGGAAACAATAGCAAAGATCAATAAAACTAAAAGCTGGTTCTTTGAGAAGATAAACAAAATAGATAAACCATTAGCCAGACTCATCAAGAAAAAAAGGGAGAAGACTCAAATCAATAGAATTAGAAATGAAAAAGGAGAAGTAACAACTGACACTGCAGAAATAAAAAAAATCATGAGGGATTACTACAAGCAACTCTATGCCAATAAAATGGACAATCTGGAAGAAATGGACAAATTCTTAGAAATGCACAAACTGCCAAGACTGAATCAGGAAGAAATAGAAAATATGAACAGACCAATCACAAGCACTGAAATTGAAACTGTGATTAAAAATCTTCCAACAAACAAAAGCCCAGGACCAGATGGCTTCACAGGCGAATTCTATCAAACATTTAGAGAAGAGCTAACACCTATCCTTCTCAAACTCTTCCAAAATATAGCAGAGGGAGGAACACTCCCAAACTCATTCTACGAGGCCACCATCACCTTGATACCAAAACCAGACAAGGATGTCACAAAGAAAGAAAACTACAGGCCAATATCACTGATGAACATAGATGCAAAAATCCTCAACAAAATACTAGCAAACAGAATCCAACAGCACATTAAAAGGATCATACACCATGATCAAGTGGGGTTTATTCCAGGAATGCAAGGATTCTTCAATATATGCAAATCAATCAATGTGATAAACTATATTAACAAATTGAAGGAGAAAAACCATATGATCATCTCAATAGATGCAGAGAAATCTTTCGACAAAATTCAACACCCGTTTATGTTAAAAACCCTAGAGAAAGTAGGTGTACAGAGAACTTTCCTCAACATAATAAAGGCCATATATGACAAACCCACAGCCAACATCGTCCTCAATGGTGAAAAACTGAAACCATTTCCACTAAGATCAGAAACAAGACAAGGTTGCCCACTCTCACCACTCTTATTCAACATAGTTTTGGAAGTGTTAGCCACAGCAATCAGGGAAGAAAAGGAAATAAAAGGAATCCAAATTGGAAAAGAAGAAGTAAAGCTGTCACTGTTTGCAGATGACATGATACTATACATAGAGAATCCTAAAGATGCTACCAGAAAACTACTAGAGCTAATCCATGAATTTGGTAAAGTAGCAGGATACAAAATTAATGCACAGAAATCTCTTGCATTCCTATACACTAATGGTGAAAAATCTGAAAGTGAAATCAAGAAAACACTCCCATTTACCATTGCAACAAAAAGAATAAAATATCTAGGAATAAACCTACCTAAGGGGACAAAAGACCTGTATTCACAAAATTATAAGACACTGATGAAAGAAATTAAAGATGATACAAATAGATGGAGAGATATACCATGTTCTTGTATTGGAAGTGTCAGCATTGTGAAATGACTCTACTACCCAAAGCAATCTACAGATTCAGTTTGATTCTACCTATCAAACTACCACTGGCATTTTTCACAGAACTACAACAAAAAATTTCAAAATTTGTATGGAAACACAAAAGACCCCGAATAGCCAAAGCAATCTTGAGAACGAAAAACGGAGCTGGAGGAATCAGGCTCCCTGACTTCTGACTATACTACAAAGCTACAGTAATCAAGACAGTATGTTACTGGCACAAAAACAGAAAGATAGATCAATGGAACAGGATAGAAAGCCCAGAGATAAACGCATGCACATATGGTCACCTTATCTTTGATAAAGGAGGCAGGAATGTCCAGTGGAGAAAGGACAGCCTCCACAATAAGTGGTGCTGGGAAAACTGGACAGGTACATGTAAAAGTATGAGACTAGATCACTCCCTAACACCATACACAAAAATAAGCTCAAAATGGATTAAAGACCTAAATATAAGGCCAGAAACTCTCAAACTCTTAGAGGAAAACATAGGCAGAACACTCTATGACATAAATCACAGCAAAATCCTTCTTGACCCATCTCCTAGAGTAATGGAGATAAAAACAAAAATAAACAAATGGGACCTAATGAAACTTCAAAGCTTTTGCACAGCAAAGGAAACCATAAACAAGACCAAGAGATAACCCTCAGAATGGGAGAAAATGTTTGCAAATGAATCAACTGACAAAGGATTAATATCCAAAATTTATATGCAGCTCAATAACAAAAAACAAACAACCCAATCCAAAAATGGGCAGAAGACCTAAATAGACATTTCTCCAAAGAAGATATACAGACTGCCAACAAACACATGAAAGAATGCTCAACATCATTAATCATTAGAGAAATGCAAATCAAAACTACAATGAGATATCCTCTCACACCAGTCAGAATGGCCATCATCAAAAAATCTATAAACAATAAATGCTGGAGAGGGTGTGGAGAAAAGGGAACTCTCTTGCACTGTTGGGGGGAATGTGAATTGGTACAGCCACTATGGAGAACAGTATGGAGGTTCCTTAAAAAACTACTAATAAAACTACCATATGACCCAGCAATCCCACTACTGGGCATATACCCTGAGAAAACCATAATTCAAAAAGAGTCATGTACCAAAATGTTCATTGCAGCTCTATTTACAATAGCCCAGAAATGGAAACAACCTAAGTGTCCATCGTCGGATGAATGGATAAAGAAGATGTGGCACATATATACAATGGAATATTACTCAGCCATAAAAAGAAACAAAATTGAGCTATTTGTAATGAGGTGGACAGACCTAGAGTCTGTCATACAGAGTGAAATAAGTCAGAAAGGGAAAGACAAATACCGTATGCTAACACATATATATGGAATTTAAGAAAAAAAAATGTCATGAAGAACCTAGGGGTAAGACAGGAATAAAGACACAGACCTACTAGAGAATGGACTGGAGGATATGGGGAGGGGGTAGGGAGAGAGAGGCATGGACATATATACACTACCAAGCGTAAGGTAGATAGCTAGTGGGAAGCAGCCGCGTAGCACAGGGAGATCAGCTCGGTGCTTTGTGACTGCCTGGAGGGGTGGGATAGGGAGGGTGGCAGGGAGGGAGACGCAAGAGGGAAGAAATATGGGAACATATGTATATGTATAACTGATTCACCTTGTTATAAAGCAGAAACTGACACACCATTGTAAAGCAATTATACTCTAATAAAAATGTAAGAAAAAAAAAGAGAGCCACCTTGTTCATATATCATGGGTGTTTTCTCCATGGTGGACCTTTTTCCCTGACTTGGTAAAGAATATTATCTCTGGCAGTTTTGTATCAGTGAGTTATATAAAGGAGGACATAATAAGCTACATATACTTGGAAAGTTACACAAAGATAACGAAGAGCTGTTATTCCTTCATAATGCTTCTCAGATTCAAGCATGGCTCTGTTTCCATGACAACCACACCAGTCCAGGCTCTCATTTTCTCATATTTGGCATACTGCAAGAGCTTTATGACTTGTCTACCTTCGATGTCTTCCTCTCTTAAACTCCCTTGACCTATGCTACGAGATTAGTCATTTTAAAAATTGTCTTCACTGTATTCTTCACCTGTCTGTTGTCCACTGTAAGTGCATCCTCTAGCATTTTATTTTCATCATAATCTAGCTTCAGATGTACCTTCTGGCCTCAACTGTACCTACTGGGCACATTATAACACAATGTCACGTGGACCTTCTAATTGTCCTGCTCATGGGTCTTGTCTCTACCATAAAGTCTAGGATGCCACTGAGGATAGAGAACACATTGTGTGCTAGTTTTGTATTCTACCTAGCACCAGACACAACTCTGGGCTCATGATATATACAAAAAGAATGGAATATTTCCTCTTTCATCCCTTGCCCCAGGGTTCATTTATTCCGCTCTATCCACACTGGGCTTAAGGGCCGTTTCTGGTTGTTTTGTGTTTAATTTCTTCCTCCTTCCTAAGATAAGTCAACAGTTATATAGCATATATTATCCACAGCTTGCAGGACACTTTAAAAACCAATATTATGATGTCTTTGTTTTTAAATATAGAAACCTCTCCTTTACCAAAAGCCACAGTGACTCAGCTACTTGCATGTCTAAAATGGTTTCTGCATTTTTCTGTGGCCAGTCTTTATGATGGTTATAGATTAATAGTAGGCTTTTTGGAAGCATAACATTTGTTATTAATCATGGCATTACTGTAGTTAACCAGGTAGACCAATTTAGTTGGAGTATTGTCTCTTTCTTTAATGTGTATAGACATAGATTTGGGGAAACAACTTGACATTCATGAAGACTATATTCTAAGATGCTCTTAAATTTCCTAATTTTTTTTTTCTTTGCGGTACGCGGGCCTCTCACCGCTGTGGCTTCTCGCGTTGCGGAGCACAGGCTCCGGATGCACAGGCTCAGTGGCCATGGCCCACGGGCCCAGCCACTCTGTGGCATGCGGGATCCTCCCAGACCAGGGCACGAACCCGTGTCCCCTGCATCGGCAGGGGGACTCTCAACCACTGCGCCACCAGGGAAGCCCTTAAATATCCTAATTTTTTAATACCATTATGGTTTCTTATTCAGTTTATTAATAAAATTGAGATAAAATAACTGCCTTCCTATAAGAACATGTAATAACTGAGAATGACTCTGTAAGCAAAGCTTACTCACCATCTGCTACATGAGAGTAACTAAATTCATTCCTTAGCAAACCCACAAGGTGCTATGTTGTGGCCTCATGGGGTCTCTCAGGGAGCTGAAGCAATAAATATTAAATCTAAATATGTCATGGGGTCACTTTAGTTGACTATTGCTTGCTAAAGAAAAGAGACATTCAAAAGGCCCAGTAAAATAATAATCTTTTAAAGTAAAAAGGAATGAATGAATTAATGAAAGAAGCTGAGACAAGAATCTTATTTTATGGTTATATTTGTCAAATAACCTGTCAATCAAGATAATTTAAAAGGTCTCTCTCCTCTCCCCTGTGAGCTTTGTCATTATATTTTACAGTTGCAGAGAAAGAAAATACATAAGAAAGAAGTAAACAATTTCAAATAGTAATAAATGTCATGAAAGAAATAATACAAAGGAGTCTAATGTGTTACTACCCGCCACCAGATAAGATGGTAAAAAAAGTCCTCTGTGAGCAAAATAACATTTGAGTTGGATGATGCAGTGGAACCAGCCTTACGAAAATCAGAGGCAACAGCAAGCTCGAAGGCCCTGAGTCAGGGGCTTCCCTGGTGGCAAAGTGGTTAAGAATCCACCTGCCAATGCAGGGGACACGGGTTCAAGCCCTGGTCCGGGAAGATGCCACATGCTGCAGAGCAACTAAGCCCGCGCGCTACTACTACTGAGCCTGTGCTCTAGCGTCCACGAGCCACAGCTATTGAAGCCCGTGCTCTGCAACAAGAGAAGCCACCACAATGAGAAAGCCCACGCACCGCAACGAAGAGTAGCCCCTGCTCGCCGCAACTAGAGAAAGCCCACGCTCAGCAATGAAGACCCAAGGCAGCCAAAAATAAATTTTAAAAATAAATAAATAAATAAAGGCCCTGAGGCAGGAAAATCTTTGTATATTCAAAACAGAAAGGAGGCCATTGTGACTGGAGCCTAGTGAGGAAGTGAGCAAGATATAAAGAGGAAGGAGATGTGGTCAGAGATTGAGGCAGTGGCTAGATCAGCAGAGACATATAAGGAATAGAAATGCATTGGCATTTGGGTAACATGGGAAGCCAGTGTAAATTTTAAGCAGGAAGAAATTTGATATGGTTTATGGTTTTAAGACATCGTTTTGAGGAATTCTGGTGTGTGGAATGTGGATTGAAAAGAGGAGAGAATAGGGCTTCCCTGGTGGCGCAGTGGTTAAGAATCCACCTGCCAGTGCAGGGGACATGGGTTCCAGCCCTGGTCTGGGAAGATCCCACATGCCATGGAGCAACTGGGCCCGTGCGCCACAACTACTGAGCCTGCGCTCTAGAGCCCGCGAGCTACGACTACTGAGCCCACATGCTGCAACTACTGAAGCCCGGGCACCTAGAGCCCATGCTCCGCAACAAGACAAGCCACCACAATGAGAAGACGGTTCACCGCAACGAAGAGTAGCCCCTGCTCGCCACAACTAGAGAAAGCCCATGTGCAGCAATGAAGACCCAATGCAGCCAAAAAATAAATAATAAATAAAATAAAGAAATAATTTAAAGAAATAAAAGAAAAGAGGCAAGAATAGAAGCACAGAGACTAGTTAAGATGTTATTTCAAGACCAGTCAGGAAATGATGGTAGCTTAGACCAAGGTAGTGACAATTAAGATGGAGAAAAAGGACAGGTTTAAGATAGCTTTGTAGATAGGGCTGAGAGGGCTGACTTATATTTAGATAAATTGGATTTGGAAGGCTGAGGGAAAGTGAGAAATCAAGGATGTTGTAGAGATGGAGCAAACTGATTTTTCACGTCATGAGCAAATCATTTATTTTAGCTATGATTTTACTACAGCACATTATGAGAATGAAGTGAGATTGTGTATAGAAGCAGATGGCACAATGTCTGGCCCACAACAGGAACTTGTGAGATTTTTATTTTTACCCCCACCTCAGGACATTTTCATTAGGAATTTATATTCTCACATTACCATTTATTTAGGTCACCACATTTCAAAAGCAAATGATTAGAAAGCCCATTGGTGAGTATTATATGCAATGCAACCATTCATCAACTCAGTAAGCATTTCCTGAGCTCCTTGTATAGATAATTACTGTACTGAGTGCTGGGAAAATACTAGTGAGTGAAGCTAATGCAATGCCTACCCTAATGGAACTTTTTGTCTGGTAGGGTAGATTAATTTCTCTAACAGTATAATTTTACAACTAGTTATTAAATTACATCTGGATGATTAAGAATAATATCAAGGTATACTGTGAGAACATCTCTTCATGACTTCTCTATTTCCCTAATTTACTTCATTTATTCCCATGTTCCATCTTGCATATGGCTACCAGTGATTCCAAAACCCATCTCTTGGCTCCAGATTCTATTTCCCATGGCCTATGGAACATCTCCAATGGATTACCACATGTTCCTCACTAACTGCATTCATCCTCCATACTTTCCTGTCCTATCAGTTAATATCTTTACTATCACGCCAGTTTACCAAGCTAGAAATGTCACAGATGTTAATAACATTAGCAACTTCATAATATTAGTATATTAAACCTCATTTTCTTCATGAAAATTAAGACTCAAAGAGGCTAACTTTACTGAAATCATGCAGCTAATTAGACTTGAAGTTGTGGTTTTAAATCCAGATCTCTCTTACATCTCAGCTTTGTTTTTTCCATGACATCAATTTGCAGGATTGTTAATTTTTTTTTTTTTTTTTTTTTTTTTTTTTGCGGTACGCGGGCCTCTCACTGTTGTGGCCTCTCCCCTTGCGGAGCACAGACTCCAGACACGCAGGCTCAGCGGCCATGGCTCACGGGCCCAGCCGCTCCGCGGCATGTGGGATCTTCCCGGACTGGGGCACGAACCTGTGTCCCCTACATCGGCAGGCGGACTCTCAACCACTGCGCCACCAGGGAAGCCCCAGGATTGTTAAATTTTTTAAAGGAAAAATAATGGAGGAAAGCATTCTAGAAAGAGGGAAGAACATTTTTAAAGGCTCAGAAATATTAAAGCGTCAATATTTCTAATCAGAGAAATGCTTATCTATCCCTCCCATGAATAATAATCATATTTTGAATGCTGAACCATTTCAACATACACTTTTGGGATAGCCACTATGTGTTAAGTAATTGGCTCTGCTAAGTTTTTAGGACAAAAAGAAGGATAATACATGATACCTATCTCTAAGTGCCTTAGTAGGGGAGAAGGACCCTAAGTGTTGATTTCAATGCAGTTCATTAAAGTACAAGCCTGCAAGTGTTATAAGACAGACCGCAAGGGTGGAAAGAGAGCAAGCGGGAAGGCCATGTACCCCAACCCTAGGATTGAGGGAGGGTTCCTGCAGGAGGTAATACCAGAGTTGAGTTTTAACGAAATAGGAAAAGGTGGGACTTCCCTGGTGGCACAGTGGGTAAGGCTCCACGCTGCCAATGCAGGGGGCTGGGTTTGATCCCTGGTCAGGGAACTAGATCCCACATGCATGCTGCAACTAAGAGTTTGCATGCCACAGCTAATGAGCCTGTCTGCTGCAACTAAGACCTGGTTCAACCAAGTAAATAAATAAATAAAAACAAATTAGGAAAAGGTAAGTGAACTAGAGGGGAAAAACAGTTCAAGAAAAGGAGAAAGCAAGAACAAAGACATTGAGGTATGCAGTTACCTGGTGTGTGCAGGGGAACTTCAAGTAACTTGAGTATTGCAGATGGTAGACGTCCCAGCATGTCATACTAAGGGGTGAGCTCAAATCAGAAGAGATGGGAATGGAGAAGAGGGGATAGTTTTGAGAGATGGTGAGGAGGTTAAATCAACCAGACTTGAATGATGGGTTGAGTATGGGAAGTGGAGGTAAAAAGAGGACTCTGGGATGACATCCAGGTGTCTGCTGGTATAATTGGGTAGATGAGGACACTCTTTGCTAGGATAGGAAATGTAAGAGGAGGAACTGCATTGGGGAAGAAATGGTGACTTTGGACATGCCGGGATTAATTTGCGTGTGAGGCTGCGTTTGTCCAGCAAGGAGATAGATATACAGATTGGGAGCTCTGGAGAGAGGGCTGATCTCAGGATTGGGTTGTTCAGTAGTAATAAAAAAAAAAAAGAAAGGTATGGATAAGGTCACCAGGGTACAGTGAGCATAAGTTTTTGCTTTGTTTTTGTCATTTCTTTTAGAACCAAGACACATTAGTCCCTCTATATATTCGTAGTGACTGGACTGTGAATATCCTGTTGTTTCCACTGGACTAACTTGATTAGCTTTTAGGATCTAGCCTGTTTAACTCTACCTCCTTCATTGTTTCAAATAACTCAAATTAGATTTAAAACACTTATATAGCAGATGTGTAAATTATAGTTGCAGTTACCACTTAGTAGCTACATGATCTCTGGCAAGTCACGTAACTTTTCTAAGCTTAGGTGTCTCCTATGTAAAATGAGTGTAATTTGTTGTTAAGATTAATTGCAATACTGCATACTCTAAGGGCTTGGCAAAGTTTGTGGCTGTCATAGATACTAAATAAATGGTAACTATTATTATTCATACTTTTAGTCACTGAAATATTTATCAAGACTTTGTGGTGTATAAGTTGTTTTGTTAGGCCCTGCTTGGAACAAATATGTGTATGAGGTAGAGAAAGGAGCCCACCAAGCAGGAAAGACCTGTACACACTCGTTCACTTGTTACTATCATCATACAAGACATCTTGTGGCAACTCTCAGTGTATAGGAGTGCTGAGCTCACAAACGAGGTGGAGAGGAATCCAATCACGTCCAGTGAAAGTGGAGGAAAAATCACCCCCACTCTCACCTGTTTGCTACCTCTGAAAGTCTACTGAACACTTTTGAAGCCATGAGTGGGAGGTAGGGAGAGGGAAATAGTATGGCTGTACAATCTATTACCATCTTTATTTCAGAATATGGACTTGTCTGTTCAAAAAAAAAAAGAATGTCCCCATCTTGATATATTCATTTTGTGGAGACAAATTCACTTGCTGATACATGGGCTGACCCATATAACTCCTCCACTGAAAATACTATTTTTCACAGTGACAGATGTTAAACTACACCTAGCATTCTATGTAACACGAAGATGCCAGAGATAGCAAATTTAATAGAGAACTGGAGATGGACCATGGGAAGGAGGTAGAGGCAGTTCACAACTTATCAAGATGAATATAGCACCTCATTATTTTCAACAACAATGACAACACACACACACACATACACACACAAAGGTAAAATGCTGATCTAGCTTGAGAGCATCAAGGAATAGTCTAGATTCCATGTCATAATTTTAATCTGATCAACTTAAAATTAAAAAACAGGCCTCTGCTAACATTAATTTATGCCTTCTGCTTAAACTTGTAAATAAAGATGAGCCTCATACAAACTATCCAGAGGAGGGGATAAATGAACTGAGATAGGCTTCCATTGTTAAGCCTGCATCACTAACATGGCTTCAAAAAAGCTGCTGTTATGTAGACACTGTGACCGTGCAGCCAAGGATGTAGCTTCTCTGTTTGACTGAAAAAGAGAGGGGCTTCCCTGGTGGTGCAGTGGTTAAGAATCCACCTGTCAATTCAGGGGACATGGGTTCGAGCCCCGGTCCGGGAAGATCCCACATGCCACAGAGCAGCTAAGCCCGTGTACCACAACTACTGAGCCTGTGCCCTAGAGCCCGCGAGCCACAACTACTGAAGAGCCCATGCTCCATAACAAGAGGAGCCACTGCAATGAGAAACCCACACACCCGAACAAAGAGTAGCCCCCGCTCGCGGCAACTAGAGAAAAGCCCGCACGCAGCAACAAAGAGCCAACTCAGCCAAAAATAAATAAATTAATAAATTAATTTTTTAAAAAAAGAGAGGGTGCTTCACAGTTAAAAATTACGAAGGCATATGTGCTTTATTATCAAAGGTGTGTGTTTAGAAGTGACTATTCTCAAGGCAGGCTTTTGGAAGCCTCCTCTCAACTCAGATCTAAGAATCTTAGGTTCTTTCATACCAGATGGCAGGCACAGGCTCCGGACCAATTCCATGTGGAGTAAAATGGTGGAGCACAGTCTTCCTAATGAGATAGTTTTTTTTAGTGGGCTACATTAATTGAAAGAGAGCAAGTTACAGAGCTGGAAATGCTGGGTTCTCTGCTGTGTAGCGGGACTCTGGGATCTTGGCTTCCTGGCTCTACCTCAGACAAGTTTTATGATTGTGAGCAAGTCACGTATCTGCCGCCTCACTCTTTTCATCAATAGGACGAACATGTTAGACTTTGATGTTTCTAGGGTCTCACAACGTTGCATTATTTCATGAATCTGTTATCATATCTAGAGTATCGAGTATGTCAGTGATGGTAATATTGATACTTTATTGAGAGACACTGTCCAAAAGAAGTGTCTCCTTGGGGCAGGAAGTAGGACAGTCTAGAATGGTGCAGAAACCAGCTCATAGGAGGCCTAGTTAACAGCAGGGATAATTAGCTTCAAGAAAAGGACACTGTGTTCAGATATTTTAACTAACATCACATGGAAAAAAGTTGACCCATTCTGTATTGTTATAAAGTATATGCCTCAACTGAGTGACTGGAAGCTTCAGATTTTTAGCTTACCATAAGTAGTCCTTTTTAAACAAATATAAATGTCCAGTAATAAAAATAGGCAGCCTTTTCAGCTAATTGTCAATGAAGATAAGGAAGCAGAGGCAAAACGACTGACTCTCAAAGAGACTGTAGAAGTTCTTGCATTAATAAAGGCATTGTCCTTAAATCTGATCACAAGAGTAGGTAATAAGGTAATAGTGATACTACCGTGACTATTCAGAATGTTATTAAATTGCTCTTGGTAGGGGAAAGTTCTCTCTTCTATTGAAAAACAGAAACAAAACAAAAAACTCCTTTAAAATAGTTGTGCTTGAAGTATCACAAGAGGTGAGAACATTCCTAAAAAATTAGTAAGTCTATAATATTTTATAGGAATCTTTTTTCTTTTTGAGTTCCAACAGTCTGGTTACCTGAAGTACCCACCACGGTGTCAGTTAATTATGTACTTTCTTATTTTGAACTCTTAATTCCTCCATGTGTTGAGTTCCAACTGTAAGATGATGAGACTCATTTCCCTGCGATATAACTTGTATGCTCAGTCTCATTGACATTTCATTTTAGCCTTTTCTTCAAGTAGCTTGAATAATGCATAAAGTTAGAAGAAGCATCTGATGTACCTTTCTACCTCCAGAAGCATGTAGCACAGTGCTGAGAAGAACCAAGACTTGAATGGCAGAGTGTGAGTTGCCTGGGATTCTACAGTACCAAAATACCAGACTACTCACTGTGTCACCTTTATTTAACCTGTTTGTTGGATCTTAGGAACTTGCCAAATTATTGAGGGCTCATCTTTTAAAAAGTAGTCTAGAAGACAAAAAAGAAATAGGCAGAGAATTGAGTTTTTGCTGTTTTACCTCTCCTAGTTCAGAAGAGCATGGATCCTTTGCTACTTATTATTAGCTGTCTAAATCTTAAAGGTGAACTGAAGAGGCAGTTGGTCTTACAGGAGTGTCTTTTATCAGTGTTTGACTAACTCTTTTTCTTTTTTTTTAACGTCTTTTTTGGAGTCTAATTGCTTTACAATGGTGTGTTAGTTTCTGCTGTGTAACAAAGTGAATCAGCTATACACATATATATATCCCCATATCTCCTCCCTCTTGCATCTCCCTCCCTCCCACCCTCCCTATCCCACCCCTCTAGGTGGTCACAAAGCACCAAGCTGATCTCCCTGTGCTATGCAGCTGCTTCCCACTAGCTATCTATTTTACCTTTGGTAGTGTATATATGTCCATGCCACTCTCGCACTTTGTCACAGCTTACCCTTCCCCCTCCCCGTGTCCTCAAGTCCATTCTCTAGGTCTGCGTCTTTATTCCTGTCCTGCCCCTAGGTTCTTCAGAAC